>NW_027142625.1:0-294666 GCF_026170545.1 Melanerpes formicivorus | reverse complement strand
CGAGAGTGAGCGAAACTAATGAAAAAATAGTTTGGGTAAAACCTAAAGGGAAAGACCTAGCACCAAATCCAATTTGCCATCTGATCTAACTTCTGGAGGCAGTCAAAATGAGTATTTGAATTCTTCCCTACCTTATTCCTGTGCTGAGATACAGGCTGCTCCAACCTGCTGTAAAATGCTTGATTTCGAGAGTGAGCGAAACTAATGAAAACATTGTTGGGGTAAAACCTAAAGGGAAAGACCTAGCACCAAATACAATTTGCCATTTGATCTAACTTCTGGAGGCAGTCAAAATGAGTATTTGAATTCTTCCCTACCTTATTCCTGTGCTGAGATACAGGCTGCTCCAACCTGCTGTAAAATGCTTGATTTCGAGAGTGAGCGAAACTAATGAAAACATTGTTAGCGAAAAACCTAAAGGGAAAGACCTAGCACCAAATACAATTTGCCATCTGATCTAACTTCTGGAGGCAGTCAAAATGAGTATTCGAATTCTTCCCTACCTTATTCCTGTGCTGAGATACAGGCTGCTCCAACCTGCTGTAAAATGCTTGATTTCGAGAGTGAGCGAAACTAATGACAACAATGTTGGGGTAAAACCTAAAGGGAAAGGCCTAGCACCAAATTGCATTGGCCATCTGATCTAACTTCTGGAGGCAGTCAAAATGAGTATTTGAATTCTTCCCTACCTTATTCCTGTGCTGAGATACAGGCTGCTCCAACCTGCTGTAAAATGCTTGATTTCGAGAGTGAGCGAAACTAATGAAAACATTGTTGGGGTAAAACCTAAAGGGAAAGACCTAGCACCAAATTGCATTGGCCATCTGATCTAACCTCTGGAGGCAGTCAAAATGATCCTTAGAATTCTTCCCTACCTTATTCCTGTGCTGAGATACAGGCTGCTCCAACCTGCTGTAAAATGCTTGATTTCGAGAGTGAGCGAAACTAATGAAAACATTGTTGCGGTAAAACCTAAAGGGAAAGACCTAGCACCAAATACAATTTGCCATCTGATCTAACTTCTGGAGGCAGTCAAAATGAGTATTTGAATTCTTCCCTACCTTATTCCTGTGCTGAGATACAGGCTGCTCCAACCTGCTGTAAAATGCTCGATTTCGAGAGTGAGCGAAACTAATGAAAACATTGTTGGGGTAAAACCTAAAGGGAAAGACCTAGCACCAAATACAGTTTGCCATCTGATCTAACTTCTGGAGGCAGTCAAAATGATCCGTAGAATTCTTCCCTACCTTATTCCTGTGCTGAGATACAGGCTGCTCCAACCTGCTGTAAAATGCTTGATTTCGAGAGTGAGCGAAACTAATGAAAACATTGTTGGGGTAAAACCTAAAGGGAAAGGCCTAGCACCAAATTGCATTGGCCATCTGATCTAACTTCTGGAGGCAGTCAAAATGATCCTTAGAATTCTTCCCTACCTTATTCCTGTGCTGAGATACAGGCTGCTCCAACCTGCTCTTAAATGCTTGATTTCGAGAGTGATCGAAACTAATGAAAACATTGATGGGGTAAAACCTAAAGGGAAAGGCCTAGCACCAAATTGCATTGGCCATCTGATCTAACTTCTGGAGGCAGTCAAAATGAGTATTTGAATTCTTCCCTACCTTATTCCTGTGCTGAGATACAGGCTGCTCCAACCTGCTGTAAAATGCTTGATTTCGAGAGTGAGCGAAACTAATGAAAACATTGTTGGGGTAAAACCTAAAGGGAAAGGCCTAGCACCAAATTGCATTGGCCATCTGATCTAACCTCTGGAGGCAGTCAAAATGATCCTTAGAATTCTTCCCTACCTTATTCCTGTGCTGAGATACAGGCTGCTCCAACCTGCTGTAAAATGCTTGATTTCGAGAGTGAGCGAAACTAATGAAAACATTGTTGGGGTAAAACCTAAAGGGAAAGGCCTAGCACCAAATTTTATTGGCCATCAGATCTAACTTCTGGAGGCAGTCAAAATGATCCTTAGAATTCTTCCCTACCTTATTCCTGTGCTGAGATACAGGCTGCTCCAACCTGCTGTAAAATGCTTGATTTCGAGAGTGAGCGAAACTAATGAAAACATTGTTGGGGTAAAACCTAAAGGGAAAGGTCTAGCACGAAATTGCATTGGCCATCTGATCTAACTTCTGGAGGCAGTCAAAATGATCCTTAGAATTCTTCCCTACCTTATTCCTGTGCTGAGATACAGGCTGCTCCAACCTGCTGTAAAATGCTTGATTTCGAGAGTGAGCGAAACTAATGAAAACATTGTTGCGGTAAAACCTAAAGGGAAAGGTCTAGCACGAAATTGCATTGGCCATCTGATCTAACTTCTGGAGGCAGTCAAAATGATCCTTAGAATTCTTCCCTACCTTATTCCTGTGCTGAGATACAGGCTGCTCCAACCTGCTGTAAAATGCTTGATTTCGAGAGTGATCGAAACTAATGAAAACATAGTTTGGGTAAAACCTAAAGGGAAAGACCTAGCACCAAATACAATTTGCCATCTGATCTAACTTCTGGAGGCAGTCAAAATGAGTATTTGAATTCTTCCCTACCTTATTCCTGTGCTGAGATACAGGCTGCTCCAACCTGCTGTAAAATGCTTGATTTCGAGAGTGAGCGAAACTAATGAAAACATTGTTGGGGTAAAACCTAAAGGGAAAGGCCTAGCACCAAATTGCATTGGCCATCTGATCTAACTTCTGGAGGCAGTCAAAATGAGTATTTGAATTCTTCCCTACCTTATTCCTGTGCTGAGATACAGGCTGCTCCAACCTGCTGTAAAATGCTTGATTTCGAGAGTGAGCGAAACTAATGAAAACATTGTTGGGGTAAAACCTAAAGGGAAAGGCCTAGCACCAAATTGCATTGGCCATCTGATCTAACTTCTGGAGGCAGTCAAAATGAGTATTTGAATTCTTCCCTACCTTATTCCTGTGCTGAGATACAGGCTGCTCCAACCTGCTGTAAAATGCTTGATTTCGAGAGTGATCGAAACTAATGAAAACATTGTTGGGGTAAAACCTAAAGGGAAAGGCCTAGCACCAAATTGCATTGGCCATCTGATCTAACTTCTGGAGGCAGTCAAAATGATCCTTAGAATTCTTCCCTACCTTATTCCTGTGCTGAGATACAGGCTGCTCCAACCTGCTGTAAAATGCTTGATTTCGAGAGTGAGCGAAACTAATGAAAACATTGTTGGGGTAAAACCTAAAGGGAAAGGCCTAGCACCAAATTGCATTGGCCATCTGATCTAACTTCTGGAGGCAGTCAAAATGAGTATTTTAATTCTTCCCTACCTTATTCCTGTGCTGAGATACAGGCTGCTCCAACCTGCTGTAAAATGCTTGATTTCGAGAGTGAGCGAAACTAATGAAAACATTGTTGGGGTAAAACCTAAAGGGAAAGGCCTAGCACCAAATACAATTTGCCATCTGATCTAACTTCTGGAGGCAGTCAAAATGAGTATTTGAATTCTTCCCTACCTTATTCCTGTGCTGAGATACAGGCTGCTCCAACCTGCTGTAAAATGCTTGATTTCGAGAGTGAGCGAAACTAATGAAAACATTGTTGGGGTAAAACCTAAAGAGAAAGGTCTAGCACCAAATTGCATTGGCCATCTGATCTAACTTGTGGAGGCAGTCAAAATGAGTATTTGAATTCTTCCCTACATTATTCCTCTGCTGAGATACAGGCTGCTCCAACCTGCTGTAAAATGCTTGATTTCGAGAGTGAGCGAAACTAATGAAAACATTGTTGGGGTAAAACCTAAAGGGAAAGGCCTAGCACCAAATTGCATTGGCCATCTGATCTAACCTCTGGAGGCAGTCAAAATGATCCTTAGAATTCTTCCCTACCTTATTCCTGTGCTGAGATACAGGCTGCTCCAACCTGCTGTAAAATGCTTGATTTCGAGAGTGATCGAAACTAATGAAAACATTGTTGGGGTAAAACCTAAAGGGAAAGGCCTAGCACCAAATTGCATTGGCCATCTGATCTAACTTCTGGAGGCAGTCAAAATGAGTATTTGAATTCTTCCCTACCTTATTCCTGTGCTGAGATACAGGCTGCTCCAACCTGCTGTAAAATGCTTGATTTTGAGAGTGAGCGAAACTAATGAAAACATTGTTGGGGTAAAACCTAAAGGGAAAGGCCTAGCACCAAATTGCATTGGCCATCTGATCTAACCTCTGGAGGCAGTCAAAATGATCCTTAGAATTCTTCCCTACCTTATTCCTGTGCTGAGATACAGGCTGCTCCAACCTGCTGTAAAATGCTTGATTTCGAGAGTGAGCGAAACTAATGAAAACATTGTTGGGGTAAAACCTAAAGGGAAAGGCCTAGCACCAAATTTTATTGGCCATCAGATCTAACTTCTGGAGGCAGTCAAAATGATCCTTAGAATTCTTCCCTACCTTATTCCTGTGCTGAGATACAGGCTGCTCCAACCTGCTGTAAAATGCTTGATTTCGAGAGTGAGCGAAACTAATGAAAACATTGTTGGGGTAAAACCTAAAGGGAAAGGTCTAGCACGAAATTGCATTGGCCATCTGATCTAACTTCTGGAGGCAGTCAAAATGATCCTTAGAATTCTTCCCTACCTTATTCCTGTGCTGAGATACAGGCTGCTCCAACCTGCTGTAAAATGCTTGATTTCGAGAGTGAGCGAAACTAATGAAAACATTGTTGGGGTAAAACCTAAAGGGAAAGGTCTAGCACCAAATTGCATTGGCCATCTGATCTAACTTCTGGAGGCAGTCAAAATGATCCTTAGAATTCTTCCCTACCTTATTCCTGTGCTGAGATACAGGCTGCTCCAACCTGCTGTAAAATGCTTGATTTCGAGAGTGATCGAAACTAATGAAAACATTGTTGGGGTAAAACCTAAAGGGAAAGGTCTAGCACCAAATTGCATTGGCCATCTGATCTAACTTCTGGAGGCAGTCAAAATGAGGTATTTGAATTCTTCCCTACCTTATTCCTGTGCTGAGATACAGGCTGCTCCAACCTGCTGTAAAATGCTTGATTTCGAGAGTGAGCGAAACTAATGAAAACATTGTTGGGGTAAAACCTAAAGGGAAAGACCTAGCACCAAATTGCATTGGCCATCTGATCTAACCTCTGGAGGCAGTCAAAATGATCCTTAGAATTCTTCCCTACCTTATTCCTGTGCTGAGATACAGGCTGCTCCAACCTGCTGTAAAATGCTTGATTTCGAGAGTGAGCGAAACTAATGAAAAAATAGTTTGGGTAAAACCTAAAGGGAAAGACCTAGCACCAAATCCAATTTGCCATCTGATCTAACTTCTGGAGGCAGTCAAAATGAGTATTTGAATTCTTCCCTACCTTATTCCTGTGCTGAGATACAGGCTGCTCCAACCTGCTGTAAAATGCTTGATTTCGAGAGTGAGCGAAACTAATGAAAACATTGTTGGGGTAAAACCTAAAGGGAAAGACCTAGCACCAAATACAATTTGCCATTTGATCTAACTTCTGGAGGCAGTCAAAATGAGTATTTGAATTCTTCCCTACCTTATTCCTGTGCTGAGATACAGGCTGCTCCAACCTGCTGTAAAATGCTTGATTTCGAGAGTGAGCGAAACTAATGAAAACATTGTTAGCGAAAAACCTAAAGGGAAAGACCTAGCACCAAATACAATTTGCCATCTGATCTAACTTCTGGAGGCAGTCAAAATGAGTATTCGAATTCTTCCCTACCTTATTCCTGTGCTGAGATACAGGCTGCTCCAACCTGCTGTAAAATGCTTGATTTCGAGAGTGAGCGAAACTAATGACAACAATGTTGGGGTAAAACCTAAAGGGAAAGGCCTAGCACCAAATTGCATTGGCCATCTGATCTAACTTCTGGAGGCAGTCAAAATGAGTATTTGAATTCTTCCCTACCTTATTCCTGTGCTGAGATACAGGCTGCTCCAACCTGCTGTAAAATGCTTGATTTCGAGAGTGAGCGAAACTAATGAAAACATTGTTGGGGTAAAACCTAAAGGGAAAGACCTAGCACCAAATTGCATTGGCCATCTGATCTAACTTCTGGAGGCAGTCAAAATGATCCTTAGAATTCTTCCCTACCTTATTCCTGTGCTGAGATACAGGCTGCTCCAACCTGCTGTAAAATGCTTGATTTCGAGAGTGAGCGAAACTAATGAAAACATTGTTGCGGTAAAACCTAAAGGGAAAGACCTAGCACCAAATACAATTTGCCATCTGATCTAACTTCTGGAGGCAGTCAAAATGAGTATTTGAATTCTTCCCTACCTTATTCCTGTGCTGAGATACAGGCTGCTCCAACCTGCTGTAAAATGCTCGATTTCGAGAGTGAGCGAAACTAATGAAAACATTGTTGGGGTAAAACCTAAAGGGAAAGACCTAGCACCAAATACAGTTTGCCATCTGATCTAACTTCTGGAGGCAGTCAAAATGATCCGTAGAATTCTTCCCTACCTTATTCCTGTGCTGAGATACAGGCTGCTCCAACCTGCTGTAAAATGCTTGATTTCGAGAGTGAGCGAAACTAATGAAAACATTGTTGGGGTAAAACCTAAAGGGAAAGGCCTAGCACCAAATTGCATTGGCCATCTGATCTAACTTCTGGAGGCAGTCAAAATGATCCTTAGAATTCTTCCCTACCTTATTCCTGTGCTGAGATACAGGCTGCTCCAACCTGCTCTTAAATGCTTGATTTCGAGAGTGATCGAAACTAATGAAAACATTGATGGGGTAAAACCTAAAGGGAAAGGCCTAGCACCAAATTGCATTGGCCATCTGATCTAACTTCTGGAGGCAGTCAAAATGAGTATTTGAATTCTTCCCTACCTTATTCCTGTGCTGAGATACAGGCTGCTCCAACCTGCTGTAAAATGCTTGATTTCGAGAGTGAGCGAAACTAATGAAAACATTGTTGGGGTAAAACCTAAAGGGAAAGGCCTAGCACCAAATTGCATTGGCCATCTGATCTAACCTCTGGAGGCAGTCAAAATGAGTATTTGAATTCTTCCCTACCTTATTCCTGTGCTGAGATACAGGCTGCTCCAACCTGCTGTAAAATGCTTGATTTCGAGAGTGAGCGAAACTAATGAAAACATTGTTGGGGTAAAACCTAAAGGGAAAGGCCTAGCACCAAATTGCATTGGCCATCTGATCTAACCTCTGGAGGCAGTCAAAATGAGTATTTGAATTCTTCCCTACCTTATTCCTGTGCTGAGATACAGGCTGCTCCAACCTGCTGTAAAATGCTTGATTTCGAGAGTGAGCGAAACTAATGAAAACATTGTTGGGGTAAAACCTAAAGGGAAAGGCCTAGCACCAAATTGCATTGGCCATCTGATCTAACTTCTGGAGGCAGTCAAAATGAGTATTTGAATTCTTCCCTACCTTATTCCTGTGCTGAGATACAGGCTGCTCCAACCTGCTGTAAAATGCTTGATTTCGAGAGTGAGCGAAACTAATGAAAACATTGTTGGGGTAAAACCTAAAGGGAAAGACCTAGCACCAAATACAATTTGCCATCTGATCTAACTTCTGGAGGCAGTCAGAATGAGTATTTGAATTCTTCCCTACCTTATTCCTGTGCTGAGATACAGGCTGCTCCAACCTGCTGTAAAATGCTTGATTTCGAGAGTGAGCGAAACTAATGAAAACATTGTTGGGGTAAAACCTAAAGGGAAAGGTCTAGCACCAAATTGCATTGGCCATCTGATCTAACTTCTGGAGGCAGTCAAAATGAGTATTTGAATTCTTCCCTACCTTATTCCTGTGCTGAGATACAGGCTGCTCCAACCTGCTGTAAAATGCTTGATTTCAAGAGTGATCGAAACTAATGAAAACATTGTTGGGGTAAAACCTAAAGGGAAAGACCTAGCACCAAATACAATTTGCCATCTGATCTAACTTCTGGAGGCAGTCAAAATGAG
The DNA here is from genome assembly GCF_026170545.1 of Melanerpes formicivorus. Classification (NCBI taxonomy): domain Eukaryota; kingdom Metazoa; phylum Chordata; class Aves; order Piciformes; family Picidae; genus Melanerpes; species Melanerpes formicivorus. Next base: position 286,741 of record NW_027142625.1, on the reverse strand, counting down.
TATTTGAATTCTTCCCTACCTTATTCCTGTGCTGAGATACAGGCTGCTCCATACTGCTGTAAAATGCTTGATTTCGAGAGTGAGCGAAACTAATGAAAACATTGTTGGGGTAAAACCTAAAGGGAAAGGCCTAGCACCAAATTGCATTGGCCATCTGATCTAACTTCTGGAGGCAGTCAAAATGAGTATTTGAATTCTTCCCTACCTTATTCCTGTGCTGAGATACAGGCTGCTCCAACCTGCTGTAAAATGCTTGATTTCGAGAGTGAGCGAAACTAATGAAAACATTGTTGGGGTAAAACCTAAAGGGAAAAACCTTGCACCAAATTGCATTGGCCATCTGATCTAACTTCTGGAGGCAGTCAAAATGAGTATTTGAATTCTTCTCTACCTTATTCCTGTGCTGAGATACAGGCTGCTCCAACCTGCTGTAAAATGCTTGATTTCGAGAGTGAGCGAAACTAATGAAAACATTGTTGGGGTAAAACCTAAAGGGAAAGACCTAGCACCAAATACAATTTGCCATCTGATCTAACTTCTGGAGGCAGTCAAAATGAGTATTTGAATTCTTCCCTACCTTATTCCTGTGCTGAGATACAGGCTGCTCCAACCTGCTGTAAAATGCTTGATTTCGAGAGTGAGCGAAACTAATGAAAACATTGTTGGGGTAAAACCTAAAGGGAAAGACCTAGCACCAAATACAATTTGCCATCTGATCTAACTTCTGGAGGCAGTCAAAATGATCCTTAGAATTCTTCCCTACCTTATTCCTGTGCTGAGATACAGGCTGCTCCAACCTGCTGTAAAATGCTTGATTTCGGGAGTGAGCGAAACTAATGAAAACATTGTTGGGGTAAAACCTAAAGGGAAAGACCTAGCACCAAATACAATTTGCCATCTGATCTAACTTCTGGAGGCAGTCAAAATGAGTATTTGAATTCTTCCCTACCTTATTCCTGTGCTGAGATACAGGCTGCTCCAACCTGCTGTAAAATGCTTGATTTCGAGTGTGAGCGAAACTAATGAAAACATTGTTGGCGAAGAACCTAAAGGGAAAGGTCTAGCACCAAATTGCATTAGCCATCTGATCTAACTTCTGGAGGCAGTCAAAATGATCCTTAGAATTCTTCCCTACCTTATTCCTGTGCTGAGATACAGGCTGCTCCAACCTGCTGTAAAATGCTTGATTTCGAGAGTGAGCGAAACTAATGAAAACATTGTTGGGGTAAAACCTAAAGGGAAAGGCCTAGCACCAAATTGCATTGGCCATCTGATCTAACTTCTGGAGGCAGTCAAAATGAGTATTTGAATTCTTCCCTACCTTATTCCTGTGCTGAGATACAGGCTGCTCCAACCTGCTGTAAAATGCTTGATTTCGAGAGTGAGCGAAACTAATGAAAACATTGTTGGGGTAAAACCTAAAGGGAAAAACCTTGCACCAAATTGCATTGGCCATCTGATCTAACTTCTGGAGGCAGTCAAAATGAGTATTTGAATTCTTCTCTACCTTATTCCTGTGCTGAGATACAGGCTGCTCCAACCTGCTGTAAAATGCTTGATTTCGAGAGTGAGCGAAACTAATGAAAACATTGTTGGGGTAAAACCTAAAGGGAAAGACCTAGCACCAAATACAATTTGCCATCTGATCTAACTTCTGGAGGCAGTCAAAATGAGTATTTGAATTCTTCCCTACCTTATTCCTGTGCTGAGATACAGGCTGCTCCAACCTGCTGTAAAATGCTTGATTTCGAGAGTGAGCGAAACTAATGAAAACATTGTTGGGGTAAAACCTAAAGGGAAAGACCTAGCACCAAATACAATTTGCCATCTGATCTAACTTCTGGAGGCAGTCAAAATGATCCTTAGAATTCTTCCCTACCTTATTCCTGTGCTGAGATACAGGCTGCTCCAACCTGCTGTAAAATGCTTGATTTCGGGAGTGAGCGAAACTAATGAAAACATTGTTGGGGTAAAACCTAAAGGGAAAGACCTAGCACCAAATACAATTTGCCATCTGATCTAACTTCTGGAGGCAGTCAAAATGAGTATTTGAATTCTTCCCTACCTTATTCCTGTGCTGAGATACAGGCTGCTCCAACCTGCTGTAAAATGCTTGATTTCGAGTGTGAGCGAAACTAATGAAAACATTGTTGGCGAAGAACCTAAAGGGAAAGGTCTAGCACCAAATTGCATTAGCCATCTGATCTAACTTCTGGAGGCAGTCAAAATGATCCTTAGAATTCTTCCCTACCTTATTCCTGTGCTGAGATACAGGCTGCTCCAACCTGCTGTAAAATGCTTGATTTCGAGAGTGAGCGAAACTAATGAAAACATTGTTGGGGTAAAACCTAAAGGGAAAGGCCTAGCACCAAATTGCATTGGCCATCTGATCTAACTTCTGGAGGCAGTCAAAATGAGTATTTGAATTCTTCCCTACCTTATTCCTGTGCTGAGATACAGGCTGCTCCAACCTGCTGTAAAATGCTTGATTTCGAGAGTGAGCGAAACTAATGAAAACATTGTTGGGGTAAAACCTAAAGGGAAAGGCCTAGCACCAAATTGCATTTTCCATCTGATCTAACTTCTGGAGGCAGTCAAAATGAGTATTTGAATTCTTCCCTACCTTATTCCTGTGCTGAGATACAGGCTGCTCCAACCTGCTGTAAAATGCTTGATCTCGAGAGTGATCGAAACTAATGAAAACATTGTTGGGGTAAAACCTAAAGGGAAAGGCCTAGCACCAAATTGCATTGGCCATCTGATCTAACTTCTGGAGGCAGTCAAAATGAGTATTTTAATTCTTCCCTACCTTATTCCTGTGCTGAGATACAGGCTGCTCCAACCTGCTGTAAAATGCTTGATTTCGAGAGTGATCGAAACTAATGAAAACATTGTTGGGGTAAAACCTAAAGGGAAAGGCCTAGCACCAAATTGCATTGGCCATCTGATCTAACTTCTGGAGGCAGTCAAAATGAGTATTTGAATTCTTCCCTACCTTATTCCTGTGCTGAGATACAGGCTGCTCCAACCTGCTGTAAAATGCTTGATTTCGAGAGTGAGCGAAACTAATGAAAACATTGTTGGGGTAAAACCTAAAGGGAAAGGCCTAGCACCAAATTGCATTGGCCATCTGATCTAACTTCTGGAGGCAGTCAAAATGAGTATTTGAATTCTTCCCTACCTTATTCCTGTGCTGAGATACAGGCTGCTCCAACCTGCTGTAAAATGCTTGATTTCGAGAGTGATCGAAACTAATGAAAACATTGTTGGGGTAAAACATAAAGGGAAAGGCCTAGCACCAAATTGCATTGGCCATCTGATCTAACTTCTGGAGGCAGTCAAAATGAGTATTTGAATTCTTCCCTACCTTATTCCTGTGCTGAGATACAGGCTGCTCCAACCTGCTGTAAAATGCTTGATTTCGAGAGTGAGCGAAACTAATGAAAACATTGTTGGGGTAAAACCTAAAGGGAAAGACCTAGCACCAAATACAATTTGCCATCTGATCTAACTTCTGGAGGCAGTCAGAATGAGTATTTGAATTCTTCCCTACCTTATTCCTGTGCTGAGATACAGGCTGCTCCAACCTGCTGTAAAATGCTTGATTTCGAGAGTGAGCGAAACTAATGAAAACATTGTTGGGGTAATACCTAAAGGGAAAGGTCTAGCACCAAATTCCATTGGCCATCTGATCTAACTTCTGGAGGCAGTCAAAATGATCCTTAGAATTCTTCCCTACCTTATTCCTGTGCTGAGATACAGGCTGCTCCAACCTGCTGTAAAATGCTTGATTTCGAGAGTGAGCGAAACTAATGAAAACATTGTTGGGGTAAAACCTAAAGGGAAAGGCCTAGCACCAAATTGCATTGGCCATCTGATCTAACTTCTGGAGGCAGTCAAAATGAGTATTAGAATTCTTCCCTACCTTATTCCTGTGCTGAGATACAGGCTGCTCCAACCTGCTGTAAAATGCTTGATTTCGAGAGTGAGCGAAACTAATGAAAACATTGTTGGGGTAAAACCTAAAGGGAAAGACCTAGCACCAATCCAATTTGCCATCTGATCTAACTTCTGGAGGCAGTCAAAATGAGTATTTGAATTCTTCCCTACCTTATTCCTGTGCTGAGATACAGGCTGCTCCAACCTGCTGTAAAATGCTCGATTTCGAGAGTGAGCGAAACTAATGAAAACATTGTTGGGGTAAAACCTAAAGGGAAAGACCTAGCACCAAATACAATTTGCCATCTGATCTAACTTCTGGAGGCAGTCAGAATGAGTATTTGAATTCTTCCCTACCTTATTCCTGTGCTGAGATACAGGCTGCTCCAACCTGCTGTAAAATGCTTGATTTCGAGAGTGAGCGAAACTAATGAAAACATTGTTGGGGTAAAACCTAAAGGGAAAGACCTAGCACCAAATTCCATTGGCCATCTGATCTAACTTCTGGAGGCAGTCAAAATGATCCTTAGAATTCTTCCCTACCTTATTCCTGTGCTGAGATACAGGCTGCTCCAACCTGCTGTAAAATGCTTGATTTCGAGAGTGAGCGAAACTAATGAAAACATTGTTGGGGTAAAACCTAAAGGGAAAGACCTAGCACCAAATCCAATTTGCCATCTGATCTAACTTCTGGAGGCAGTCAAAATGAGTATTTGAATTCTTCCCTACCTTATTCCTGTGCTGAGATACAGGCTGCTCCAACCTGCTGTAAAATGCTTGATTTCGAGAGTGAGCGAAACTAATGAAAACATTGTTGGGGTAAAACCTAAAGGGAAAGGCCTAGCACCAAATTGCATTGGCCATCTGATCTAACTTCTGGAGGCAGTCAAAATGAGTATTTGAATTCTTCCCTACCTTATTCCTGTGCTGAGATACAGGCTGCTCCAACCTGCTGTAAAATGCTTGATTTCGAGAGTGAGCGAAACTAATGAAAACATTGTTGGGGTAAAACCTAAAGGGAAAGGCCTAGCACCAAATTGCATTGGCCATCTGATCTAACTTCTGGAGGCAGTCAAAATGAGTATTTGAATTCTTCCCTGCCTTATTCCTGTGCTGAGATACAGGCTGCTCCAACCTGCTGTAAAATGCTTGATTTCGAGAGTGATCGAAACTAATGAAAACATTGTTGGGGTAAAACCTAAAGGGAAAGGCCTAGCACCAAATTGCATTGGCCATCTGATCTAACTTCTGGAGGCAGTCAAAATGAGTATTTTAATTCTTCCCTACCTTATTCCTGTGCTGAGATACAGGCTGCTCCAACCTGCTGTAAAATGCTTGATTTCGAGAGTGAGCGAAACTAATGAAAACATTGTTGGGGTAAAACCTAAAGGGAAAGACCTAGCACCAAATACAATTTGCCATCTGATCTAACTTCTGGAGGCAGTCAAAATGAGCATTTGAATTCTTCCCTACCTTATTCCTGTGCTGAGATACAGGCTGCTCCAACCTGCTGTAAAATGCTTGATTTCGAGAGTGATCGAAACTAATGAAAACATTGTTGGGGTAAAACCTAAAGGGAAAGGTCTAGCACCAAATTGCATTGGCCATCTGATCTAACTTCTGGAGGCAGTCAAAATGAGTATTTGAATTCTTCCCTACCTTATTCCTGTGCTGAGATACAGGCTGCTCCAACCTGCTGTAAAATGCTTGATTTCAAGAGTGATCGAAACTAATGAAAACATTGTTGGCGTAAAACCTAAAGGGAAAGGCCTAGCACCAAATTGCATTGGCCATCTGATCTAACTTCTGGAGGCAGTCAAAATGAGTATTTGAATTCTTCCCTACCTTATTCCTGTGCTGAGATACAGGCTGCTCCAACCTGCTGTAAAATGCTTGATTTCGAGAGTGAGCGAAACTAATGAAAACATTGTTGGGGTAGAACCTAAAGGGGAAGGCCTAGCACCAAATTGCATTGGCCATCTGATCTAACTTCTGGAGGCAGTCAAAATGATCCTTAGAATTCTTCCCTACCTTATTCCTGTGCTGAGATACAGGCTGCTCCAACCTGCTGTAAAATGCTTGATTTCGAGAGTGAGCGAAACTAATGAAAACATTGTTGGGGTAAAACCTAAAGGGAAAGGCCTAGCACCAAATTGCATTGGCCATCTGATCTAACTTCTGGAGGCAGTCAAAATGAGTATTAGAATTCTCCCCTACCTTATTCCTGTGCTGAGATACAGGCTGCTCCAACCTGCTGTAAAATGCTTGATTTCGAGAGTGAGCGAAACTAATGAAAACATTGTTGGGGTAAAACCTAAAGGGAAAGACCTAGCACCAAATCCAATTTGCCATCTGATCTAACTTCTGGAGGCAGTCAAAATGAGTATTTGAATTCTTCCCTACCTTATTCCTGTGCTGAGATACAGGCTGCTCCAACCTGCTGTAAAATGCTTGATTTCGAGAGTGAGCGAAACTAATGAAAACATTGTTGGGGTAAAACCTAAAGGGAAAGACCTAGCACCAAATACAATTTGCCATCTGATCTAACTTCTGGAGGCAGTCAGAATGAGTATTTGAATTCTTCCCTACCTTATTCCTGTGCTGAGATACAGGCTGCTCCAACCTGCTGTAAAATGCTTGATTTCGAGAGTGAGCGAAACTAATGAAAACATTGTTGGGGTAAAACCTAAAGGGAAAGGTATAGCACCAAATTGCATTGGCCATCTGATCTAACTTCTGGAGGCAGTCAAAATGATCCTTAGAATTCTTCCCTACCTTATTCCTGTGCTGAGATACAGGCTGCTCCAACCTGCTGTAAAATGCTTGATTTCGAGAGTGAGCGAAACTAATGAAAACATTGTTGGGGTAAAACCTAAAGGGAAAGGCCTAGCACCAAATTGCATTGGCCATCTGATCTAACTTCTGGAGGCAGTCAAAATGAGTATTTGAATTCTTCCCTACCTTATTCCTGTGCTGAGATACAGGCTGCTCCAACCTGCTGTAAAATGCTTGATTTCGAGAGTGAGCGAAACTAATGAAAACATTGTTGGGGTAAAACCTAAAGGGAAAGACCTAGCACCAAATACAATTTGCCATCTGATCTAACTTCTGGAGGCAGTCAAAATGATCCTTAGAATTCTTCCCTACATTATTCCTGTGCTGAGATACAGACTGCTCCAACCTGCTGTAAAATGCTTGATTTCGAGAGTGATCGAAACTAATGAAAACATTGTTGGGGTAAAACCTAAAGGGAAAGGTCTAGCACCAAATTGCATTGGCCATCTGATCTAACTTCTGGAGGCAGTCAAAATGAGTATTTGAATTCTTCCCTACCTTATTCCTGTGCTGAGATACAGGCTGCTCCAACCTGCTGTAAAATGCTTGATTTCAAGAGTGATCGAAACTAATGAAAACATTGTTGGGGTAAATCCCAAAGGGAAAGGCCTAGCACCAAATTGCATTGGCCATCTGATCTAACTTCTAGAGGCAGTCAAAATGAGTATTTGAATTCTTCCCTACCTTATTCCTGTGCTGAGATACAGGCTGCTCCAACCTGCTGTAAAATGCTTGATTTCGAGAGTGAGAGAAACTAATGAAAACATTGTTGGGGTAAAACCTAAAGGGAAAGGCCTAGCACCAAATTGCATTGGCCATCTGATCTAACTTCTGGAGGCAGTCAAAATGAGTATTTTAATTCTTCACTACCTTATTCCTGTGCTGAGATACAGGCTGCTCCAACCTGCTGTAAAATGCTTGATTTCGAGAGTGAGCGAAACTAATGAAAACATTGTTGGGGTAAAACCTAAAGGGAAAGACCTAGCACCAAATACAATTTGCCATCTGATCTAACTTCTGGAGGCAGTCAAAATGAGCATTTGAATTCTTCCCTACCTTATTCCTGTGCTGAGATACAGGCTGCTCCAACCTGCTGTAAAATGCTTGATTTCGAGAGTGAGCGAAACTAATGAAAACATTGTTGGGGTAAAACCTAAAGGGAAAGGTCTAGCACCAAATTGCATTGGCCATCTGATCTAACTTCTGGAGGCAGTCAAAATGAGTATTTGAATTCTTCCCTACCTTATTCCTGTGCTGAGATACAGGCTGCTCCAACCTGCTGTAAAATGCTTGATTTCAAGAGTGATCGAAACTAATGAAAAAATTGTTGGCGTAAAACCTAAAGGGAAAGGCCTAGCACCAAATTGCATTGGCCATCTGATCTAACTTCTGGAGGCAGTCAAAATGAGTATTTGAATTCTTCCCTACCTTATTCCTGTGCTGAGATACAGGCTGCTCCAACCTGCTGTAAAATGCTTGATTTCGAGAGTGAGCGAAACTAATGAAAACATTGTTGGGGTAGAACCTAAAGGGGAAGGCCTAGCACCAAATTGCATTGGCCATCTGATCTAACTTCTGGAGGCAGTCAAAATGATCCTTAGAATTCTTCCCTACCTTATTCCTGTGCTGAGATACAGGCTGCTCCAACCTGCTGTAAAATGCTTGATTTCGAGAGTGAGCGAAACTAATGAAAACATTGTTGGGGTAAAACCTAAAGGGAAAGGCCTAGCACCAAATTGCATTGGCCATCTGATCTAACTTCTGGAGGCAGTCAAAATGAGTATTAGAATTCTCCCCTACCTTATTCCTGTGCTGAGATACAGGCTGCTCCAACCTGCTGTAAAATGCTTGATTTCGAGAGTGAGCGAAACTAATGAAAACATTGTTGGGGTAAAACCTAAAGGGAAAGACCTAGCACCAAATCCAATTTGCCATCTGATCTAACTTCTGGAGGCAGTCAAAATGAGTATTTGAATTCTTCCCTACCTTATTCCTGTGCTGAGATACAGGCTGCTCCAACCTGCTGTAAAATGCTTGATTTCGAGAGTGAGCGAAACTAATGAAAACATTGTTGGGGTAAAACCTAAAGGGAAAGACCTAGCACCAAATACAATTTGCCATCTGATCTAACTTCTGGAGGCAGTCAGAATGAGTATTTGAATTCTTCCCTACCTTATTCCTGTGCTGAGATACAGGCTGCTCCAACCTGCTGTAAAATGCTTGATTTCGAGAGTGAGCGAAACTAATGAAAACATTGTTGGGGTAAAACCTAAAGGGAAAGGTATAGCACCAAATTGCATTGGCCATCTGATCTAACTTCTGGAGGCAGTCAAAATGATCCTTAGAATTCTTCCCTACCTTATTCCTGTGCTGAGATACAGGCTGCTCCAACCTGCTGTAAAATGCTTGATTTCGAGAGTGAGCGAAACTAATGAAAACATTGTTGGGGTAAAACCTAAAGGGAAAGGCCTAGCACCAAATTGCATTGGCCATCTGATCTAACTTCTGGAGGCAGTCAAAATGAGTATTTGAATTCTTCCCTACCTTATTCCTGTGCTGAGATACAGGCTGCTCCAACCTGCTGTAAAATGCTTGATTTCGAGAGTGAGCGAAACTAATGAAAACATTGTTGGGGTAAAACCTAAAGGGAAAGACCTAGCACCAAATACAATTTGCCATCTGATCTAACTTCTGGAGGCAGTCAAAATGATCCTTAGAATTCTTCCCTACATTATTCCTGTGCTGAGATACAGACTGCTCCAACCTGCTGTAAAATGCTTGATTTCGAGAGTGATCGAAACTAATGAAAACATTGTTGGGGTAAAACCTAAAGGGAAAGGTCTAGCACCAAATTGCATTGGCCATCTGATCTAACTTCTGGAGGCAGTCAAAATGAGTATTTGAATTCTTCCCTACCTTATTCCTGTGCTGAGATACAGGCTGCTCCAACCTGCTGTAAAATGCTTGATTTCAAGAGTGATCGAAACTAATGAAAACATTGTTGGGGTAAATCCCAAAGGGAAAGGCCTAGCACCAAATTGCATTGGCCATCTGATCTAACTTCTAGAGGCAGTCAAAATGAGTATTTGAATTCTTCCCTACCTTATTCCTGTGCTGAGATACAGGCTGCTCCAACCTGCTGTAAAATGCTTGATTTCGAGAGTGAGAGAAACTAATGAAAACATTGTTGGGGTAAAACCTAAAGGGAAAGGCCTAGCACCAAATTGCATTGGCCATCTGATCTAACTTCTGGAGGCAGTCAAAATGAGTATTTTAATTCTTCACTACCTTATTCCTGTGCTGAGATACAGGCTGCTCCAACCTGCTGTAAAATGCTTGATTTCGAGAGTGAGCGAAACTAATGAAAACATTGTTGGGGTAAAACCTAAAGGGAAAGACCTAGCACCAAATACAATTTGCCATCTGATCTAACTTCTGGAGGCAGTCAAAATGAGCATTTGAATTCTTCCCTACCTTATTCCTGTGCTGAGATACAGGCTGCTCCAACCTGCTGTAAAATGCTTGATTTCGAGAGTGAGCGAAACTAATGAAAACATTGTTGGGGTAAAACCTAAAGGGAAAGGTCTAGCACCAAATTGCATTGGCCATCTGATCTAACTTCTGGAGGCAGTCAAAATGAGTATTTGAATTCTTCCCTACCTTATTCCTGTGCTGAGATACAGGCTGCTCCAACCTGCTGTAAAATGCTTGATTTCAAGAGTGATCGAAACTAATGAAAAAATTGTTGGCGTAAAACCTAAAGGGAAAGGCCTAGCACCAAATTGCATTGGCCATCTGATCTAACTTCTGGAGGCAGTCAAAATGAGTATTTGAATTCTTCCCTACCTTATTCCTGTGCTGAGATACAGGCTGCTCCAACCTGCTGTAAAATGCTTGATTTCGAGAGTGAGCGAAACTAATGAAAACATTGTTGGGGTAGAACCTAAAGGGGAAGGCCTAGCACCAAATTGCATTGGCCATCTGATCTAACTTCTGGAGGCAGTCAAAATGATCCTTAGAATTCTTCCCTACCTTATTCCTGTGCTGAGATACAGGCTGCTCCAACCTGCTGTAAAATGCTTGATTTCGAGAGTGAGCGAAACTAATGAAAACATTGTTGGGGTAAAACCTAAAGGGAAAGGCCTAGCACCAAATTGCATTGGCCATCTGATCTAACTTCTGGAGGCAGTCAAAATGAGTATTAGAATTCTTCCCTACCTTATTCCTGTGCTGAGATACAGGCTGCTCCAACCTGCTGTAAAATGCTTGATTTCGAGAGTGAGCGAAACTAATGAAAACATTGTTGGGGTAAAACCTAAAGGGAAAGACCTAGCACCAAATCCAATTTGCCATCTGATCTAACTTCTGGAGGCAGTCAAAATGAGTATTTGAATTCTTCCCTACCTTATTCCTGTGCTGAGATACAGGCTGCTCCAACCTGCTGTAAAATGCTTGATTTCGAGAGTGAGCGAAACTAATGAAAACATTGTTGGGGTAAAACCTAAAGGGAAAGACCTAGCACCAAATGCAATTTGCCATCTGATCTAACTTCTGGAGGCAGTCAGAATGAGTATTTGAATTCTTCCCTACCTTATTCCTGTGCTGAGATACAGGCTGCTCCAACCTGCTGTAAAATGCTTGATTTCAAGAGTGAGCGAAACTAATGAAAACATTGTTGGGGTAAAACCTAAAGGGAAAGGTATAGCACCAAATTGCATTGGCCATCTGATCTAACTTCTGGAGGCAGTCAAAATGATCCTTAGAATTCTTCCCTACCTTATTCCTGTGCTGAGATACAGGCTGCTCCAACCTGCTGTAAAATGCTTGATTTCGAGAGTGAGCGAAACTAATGAAAACATTGTTGGGGTAAAACCTAAAGGGAAAGGCCTAGCACCAAATTGCATTGGCCATCTGATCTAACTTCTGGAGGCAGTCAAAATGAGTATTTGAATTCTTCCCTACCTTATTCCTGTGCTGAGATACAGGCTGCTCCAACCTGCTGTAAAATGCTTGATTTCGAGAGTGAGCGAAACTAATGAAAACATTGTTGGGGTAAAACCTAAAGGGAAAGACCTAGCACCAAATACAATTTGCCATCTGATCTAACTTCTGGAGGCAGTCAAAATGATCCTTAGAATTCTTCCCTACATTATTCCTGTGCTGAGATACAGACTGCTCCAACCTGCTGTAAAATGCTTGATTTCGAGAGTGATCGAAACTAATGAAAACATTGTTGGGGTAAAACCTAAAGGGAAAGGTCTAGCACCAAATTGCATTGGCCATCTGATCTAACTTCTGGAGGCAGTCAAAATGAGTATTTGAATTCTTCCCTACCTTATTCCTGTGCTGAGATACAGGCTGCTCCAACCTGCTGTAAAATGCTTGATTTCAAGAGTGATCGAAACTAATGAAAACATTGTTGGGGTAAATCCCAAAGGGAAAGGCCTAGCACCAAATTGCATTGGCCATCTGATCTAACTTCTAGAGGCAGTCAAAATGAGTATTTGAATTCTTCCCTACCTTATTCCTGTGCTGAGATACAGGCTGCTCCAACCTGCTGTAAAATGCTTGATTTCGAGAGTGAGAGAAACTAATGAAAACATTGTTGGGGTAAAACCTAAAGGGAAAGGCCTAGCACCAAATTGCATTGGCCATCTGATCTAACTTCTGGAGGCAGTCAAAATGAGTATTTTAATTCTTCACTACCTTATTCCTGTGCTGAGATACAGGCTGCTCCAACCTGCTGTAAAATGCTTGATTTCGAGAGTGAGCGAAACTAATGAAAACATTGTTGGGGTAAAACCTAAAGGGAAAGACCTAGCACCAAATACAATTTGCCATCTGATCTAACTTCTGGAGGCAGTCAAAATGAGCATTTGAATTCTTCCCTACCTTATTCCTGTGCTGAGATACAGGCTGCTCCAACCTGCTGTAAAATGCTTGATTTCGAGAGTGAGCGAAACTAATGAAAACATTGTTGGGGTAAAACCTAAAGGGAAAGGTCTAGCACCAAATTGCATTGGCCATCTGATCTAACTTCTGGAGGCAGTCAAAATGAGTATTTGAATTCTTCCCTACCTTATTCCTGTGCTGAGATACAGGCTGCTCCAACCTGCTGTAAAATGCTTGATTTCAAGAGTGATCGAAACTAATGAAAAAATTGTTGGCGTAAAACCTAAAGGGAAAGGCCTAGCACCAAATTGCATTGGCCATCTGATCTAACTTCTGGAGGCAGTCAAAATGAGTATTTGAATTCTTCCCTACCTTATTCCTGTGCTGAGATACAGGCTGCTCCAACCTGCTGTAAAATGCTTGATTTCGAGAGTGAGCGAAACTAATGAAAACATTGTTGGGGTAGAACCTAAAGGGGAAGGCCTAGCACCAAATTGCATTGGCCATCTGATCTAACTTCTGGAGGCAGTCAAAATGATCCTTAGAATTCTTCCCTACCTTATTCCTGTGCTGAGATACAGGCTGCTCCAACCTGCTGTAAAATGCTTGATTTCGAGAGTGAGCGAAACTAATGAAAACATTGTTGGGGTAAAACCTAAAGGGAAAGGCCTAGCACCAAATTGCATTGGCCATCTGATCTAACTTCTGGAGGCAGTCAAAATGAGTATTAGAATTCTTCCCTACCTTATTCCTGTGCTGAGATACAGGCTGCTCCAACCTGCTGTAAAATGCTTGATTTCGAGAGTGAGCGAAACTAATGAAAACATTGTTGGGGTAAAACCTAAAGGGAAAGACCTAGCACCAAATCCAATTTGCCATCTGATCTAACTTCTGGAGGCAGTCAAAATGAGTATTTGAATTCTTCCCTACCTTATTCCTGTGCTGAGATACAGGCTGCTCCAACCTGCTGTAAAATGCTTGATTTCGAGAGTGAGCGAAACTAATGAAAACATTGTTGGGGTAAAACCTAAAGGGAAAGACCTAGCACCAAATGCAATTTGCCATCTGATCTAACTTCTGGAGGCAGTCAGAATGAGTATTTGAATTCTTCCCTACCTTATTCCTGTGCTGAGATACAGGCTGCTCCAACCTGCTGTAAAATGCTTGATTTCAAGAGTGAGCGAAACTAATGAAAACATTGTTGGGGTAAAACCTAAAGGGAAAGGTATAGCACCAAATTGCATTGGCCATCTGATCTAACTTCTGGAGGCAGTCAAAATGATCCTTAGAATTCTTCCCTACCTTATTCCTGTGCTGAGATACAGGCTGCTCCAACCTGCTGTAAAATGCTTGATTTCGAGAGTGAGCGAAACTAATGAAAACATTGTTGGGGTAAAACCTAAAGGGAAAGGCCTAGCACCAAATTGCATTGGCCATCTGATCTAACTTCTGGAGGCAGTCAAAATGAGTATTTGAATTCTTCCCTACCTTATTCCTGTGCTGAGATACAGGCTGCTCCAACCTGCTGTAAAATGCTTGATTTCGAGAGTGAGCGAAACTAATGAAAACATTGTTGGGGTAAAACCTAAAGGGAAAGACCTAGCACCAAATACAATTTGCCATCTGATCTAACTTCTGGAGGCAGTCAAAATGATCCTTAGAATTCTTCCCTACATTATTCCTGTGCTGAGATACAGACTGCTCCAACCTGCTGTAAAATGCTTGATTTCGAGAGTGATCGAAACTAATGAAAACATTGTTGGGGTAAAACCTAAAGGGAAAGGTCTAGCACCAAATTGCATTGGCCATCTGATCTAACTTCTGGAGGCAGTCAAAATGAGTATTTGAATTCTTCCCTACCTTATTCCTGTGCTGAGATACAGGCTGCTCCAACCTGCTGTAAAATGCTTGATTTCAAGAGTGATCGAAACTAATGAAAACATTGTTGGGGTAAATCCCAAAGGGAAAGGCCTAGCACCAAATTGCATTGGCCATCTGATCTAACTTCTAGAGGCAGTCAAAATGAGTATTTGAATTCTTCCCTACCTTATTCCTGTGCTGAGATACAGGCTGCTCCAACCTGCTGTAAAATGCTTGATTTCGAGAGTGAGCGAAACTAATGAAAACATTGTTGGGGTAAAACCTAAAGGGAAAGGCCTAGCACCAAATTGCATTGGCCATCTGATCTAACTTCTGGAGGCAGTCAAAATGAGTATTTGAATTCTTCCCTACCTTATTCCTGTGCTGAGATACAGGCTGCTCCAACCTGCTGTAAAATGCTTGATTTCGAGAGTGAGAGAAACTAATGAAAACATTGTTGGGGTAAAACCTAAAGGGAAAGGCCTAGCACCAAATTGCATTGGCCATCTGATCTAACTTCTGGAGGCAGTCAAAATGAGTATTTGAATTCTTCCCTACCTTATTCCTGTGCTGAGATACAGGCTGCTCCAACCTGCTGTAAAATGCTTGATTTCGAGAGTGAGCGAAACTAATGAAAACATTGTTGGGGTAATACCTAAAGGGAAAGGTCTAGCACCAAATTCCATTGGCCATCTGATCTAACTTCTGGAGGCAGTCAAAATGATCCTTAGAATTCTTCCCTACCTTATTCCTGTGCTGAGATACAGGCTGCTCCAACCTGCTGTAAAATGCTTGATTTCGAGAGTGAGCGAAACTAATGAAAACATTGTTGGGGTAAAACCTAAAGGGAAAGGCCTAGCACCAAATTGCATTGGCCATCTGATCTAACTTCTGGAGGCAGTCAAAATGAGTATTAGAATTCTTCCCTACCTTATTCCTGTGCTGAGATACAGGCTGCTCCAACCTGCTGTAAAATGCTTGATTTCGAGAGTGAGCGAAACTAATGAAAACATTGTTGGGGTAAAACCTAAAGGGAAAGACCTAGCACCAATCCAATTTGCCATCTGATCTAACTTCTGGAGGCAGTCAAAATGAGTATTTGAATTCTTCCCTACCTTATTCCTGTGCTGAGATACAGGCTGCTCCAACCTGCTGTAAAATGCTTGATTTCGAGAGTGAGCGAAACTAATGAAAACATTGTTGGGGTAAAACCTAAAGGGAAAGACCTAGCACCAAATACAATTTGCCATCTGATCTAACTTCTGGAGGCAGTCAGAATGAGTATTTGAATTCTTCCCTACCTTATTCCTGTGCTGAGATACAGGCTGCTCCAACCTGCTGTAAAATGCTTGATTTCGAGAGTGAGCGAAACTAATGAAAACATTGTTGGGGTAAAACCTAAAGGGAAAGACCTAGCACCAAATTCCATTGGCCATCTGATCTAACTTCTGGAGGCAGTCAAAATGATCCTTAGAATTCTTCCCTACCTTATTCCTGTGCTGAGATACAGGCTGCTCCAACCTGCTGTAAAATGCTTGATTTCGAGAGTGAGCGAAACTAATGAAAACATTGTTGGGGTAAAACCTAAAGGGAAAGACCTAGCACCAAATCCAATTTGCCATCTGATCTAACTTCTGGAGGCAGTCAAAATGAGTATTTGAATTCTTCCCTACCTTATTCCTGTGCTGAGATACAGGCTGCTCCAACCTGCTGTAAAATGCTTGATTTCGAGAGTGAGCGAAACTAATGAAAACATTGTTGGGGTAAAACCTAAAGGGAAAGGCCTAGCACCAAATTGCATTGGCCATCTGATCTAACTTCTGGAGGCAGTCAAAATGAGTATTTGAATTCTTCCCTGCCTTATTCCTGTGCTGAGATACAGGCTGCTCCAACCTGCTGTAAAATGCTTGATTTCGAGAGTGATCGAAACTAATGAAAACATTGTTGGGGTAAAACCTAAAGGGAAAGGCCTAGCACCAAATTGCATTGGCCATCTGATCTAACTTCTGGAGGCAGTCAAAATGAGTATTTTAATTCTTCCCTACCTTATTCCTGTGCTGAGATACAGGCTGCTCCAACCTGCTGTAAAATGCTTGATTTCGAGAGTGAGCGAAACTAATGAAAACATTGTTGGGGTAAAACCTAAAGGGAAAGACCTAGCACCAAATACAATTTGCCATCTGATCTAACTTCTGGAGGCAGTCAAAATGAGCATTTGAATTCTTCCCTACCTTATTCCTGTGCTGAGATACAGGCTGCTCCAACCTGCTGTAAAATGCTTGATTTCGAGAGTGATCGAAACTAATGAAAACATTGTTGGGGTAAAACCTAAAGGGAAAGGTCTAGCACCAAATTGCATTGGCCATCTGATCTAACTTCTGGAGGCAGTCAAAATGAGTATTTGAATTCTTCCCTACCTTATTCCTGTGCTGAGATACAGGCTGCTCCAACCTGCTGTAAAATGCTTGATTTCAAGAGTGATCGAAACTAATGAAAACATTGTTGGCGTAAAACCTAAAGGGAAAGGCCTAGAACCAAATTGCATTGGCCATCTGATCTAACTTCTGGAGGCAGTCAAAATGAGTATTTGAATTCTTCCCTACCTTATTCCTGTGCTGAGATACAGGCTGCTCCAACCTGCTGTAAAATGCTTGATTTCGAGAGTGAGCGAAACTAATGAAAACATTGTTGGGGTAGAACCTAAAGGGGAAGGCCTAGCACCAAATTGCATTGGCCATCTGATCTAACTTCTGGAGGCAGTCAAAATGATCCTTAGAATTCTTCCCTACCTTATTCCTGTGCTGAGATACAGGCTGCTCCAACCTGCTGTAAAATGCTTGATTTCGAGAGTGAGCGAAACTAATGAAAACATTGTTGGGGTAAAACCTAAAGGGAAAGGCCTAGCACCAAATTGCATTGGCCATCTGATCTAACTTCTGGAGGCAGTCAAAATGAGTATTAGAATTCTTCCCTACCTTATTCCTGTGCTGAGATACAGGCTGCTCCAACCTGCTGTAAAATGCTTGATTTCGAGAGTGAGCGAAACTAATGAAAACATTGTTGGGGTAAAACCTAAAGGGAAAGACCTAGCACCAAATCCAATTTGCCATCTGATCTAACTTCTGGAGGCAGTCAAAATGAGTATTTGAATTCTTCCCTACCTTATTCCTGTGCTGAGATACAGGCTGCTCCAACCTGCTGTAAAATGCTTGATTTCGAGAGTGAGCGAAACTAATGAAAACATTGTTGGGGTAAAACCTAAAGGGAAAGACCTAGCACCAAATACAATTTGCCATCTGATCTAACTTCTGGAGGCAGTCAGAATGAGTATTTGAATTCTTCCCTACCTTATTCCTGTGCTGAGATACAGGCTGCTCCAACCTGCTGTAAAATGCTTGATTTCGAGAGTGAGCGAAACTAATGAAAACATTGTTGGGGTAAAACCTAAAGGGAAAGGTATAGCACCAAATTGCATTGGCCATCTGATCTAACTTCTGGAGGCAGTCAAAATGATCCTTAGAATTCTTCCCTACCTTATTCCTGTGCTGAGATACAGGCTGCTCCAACCTGCTGTAAAATGCTTGATTTCGAGAGTGAGCGAAACTAATGAAAACATTGTTGGGGTAAAACCTAAAGGGAAAGGCCTAGCACCAAATTGCATTGGCCATCTGATCTAACTTCTGGAGGCAGTCAAAATGAGTATTTGAATTCTTCCCTACCTTATTCCTGTGCTGAGATACAGGCTGCTCCAACCTGCTGTAAAATGCTTGATTTCGAGAGTGAGCGAAACTAATGAAAACATTGTTGGGGTAAAACCTAAAGGGAAAGACCTAGCACCAAATACAATTTGCCATCTGATCTAACTTCTGGAGGCAGTCAAAATGATCCTTAGAATTCTTCCCTACATTATTCCTGTGCTGAGATACAGACTGCTCCAACCTGCTGTAAAATGCTTGATTTCGAGAGTGATCGAAACTAATGAAAACATTGTTGGGGTAAAACCTAAAGGGAAAGGTCTAGCACCAAATTGCATTGGCCATCTGATCTAACTTCTGGAGGCAGTCAAAATGAGTATTTGAATTCTTCCCTACCTTATTCCTGTGCTGAGATACAGGCTGCTCCAACCTGCTGTAAAATGCTTGATTTCAAGAGTGATCGAAACTAATGAAAACATTGTTGGGGTAAATCCCAAAGGGAAAGGCCTAGCACCAAATTGCATTGGCCATCTGATCTAACTTCTAGAGGCAGTCAAAATGAGTATTTGAATTCTTCCCTACCTTATTCCTGTGCTGAGATACAGGCTGCTCCAACCTGCTGTAAAATGCTTGATTTCGAGAGTGAGCGAAACTAATGAAAACATTGTTGGGGTAAAACCTAAAGGGAAAGGCCTAGCACCAAATTGCATTGGCCATCTGATCTAACTTCTGGAGGCAGTCAAAATGAGTATTTGAATTCTTCCCTACCTTATTCCTGTGCTGAGATACAGGCTGCTCCAACCTGCTGTAAAATGCTTGATTTCGAGAGTGAGAGAAACTAATGAAAACATTGTTGGGGTAAAACCTAAAGGGAAAGGCCTAGCACCAAATTGCATTGGCCATCTGATCTAACTTCTGGAGGCAGTCAAAATGAGTATTTTAATTCTTCCCTACCTTATTCCTGTGCTGAGATACAGGCTGCTCCAACCTGCTGTAAAATGCTTGATTTCGAGAGTGAGCGAAACTAATGAAAACATTGTTGGGGTAAAACCTAAAGGGAAAGACCTAGCACCAAATACAATTTGCCATCTGATCTAACTTCTGGAGGCAGTCAAAATGAGCATTTGAATTCTTCCCTACCTTATTCCTGTGCTGAGATACAGGCTGCTCCAACCTGCTGTAAAATGCTTGATTTCGAGAGTGAGCGAAACTAATGAAAACATTGTTGGGGTAAAACCTAAAGGGAAAGGTCTAGCACCAAATTGCATTGGCCATCTGATCTAACTTCTGGAGGCAGTCAAAATGAGTATTTGAATTCTTCCCTACCTTATTCCTGTGCTGAGATACAGGCTGCTCCAACCTGCTGTAAAATGCTTGATTTCAAGAGTGATCGAAACTAATGAAAAAATTGTTGGCGTAAAACCTAAAGGGAAAGGCCTAGCACCAAATTGCATTGGCCATCTGATCTAACTTCTGGAGGCAGTCAAAATGAGTATTTGAATTCTTCCCTACCTTATTCCTGTGCTGAGATACAGGCTGCTCCAACCTGCTGTAAAATGCTTGATTTCGAGAGTGAGCGAAACTAATGAAAACATTGTTGGGGTAGAACCTAAAGGGGAAGGCCTAGCACCAAATTGCATTGGCCATCTGATCTAACTTCTGGAGGCAGTCAAAATGATCCTTAGAATTCTTCCCTACCTTATTCCTGTGCTGAGATACAGGCTGCTCCAACCTGCTGTAAAATGCTTGATTTCGAGAGTGAGCGAAACTAATGAAAACATTGTTGGGGTAAAACCTAAAGGGAAAGGCCTAGCACCAAATTGCATTGGCCATCTGATCTAACTTCTGGAGGCAGTCAAAATGAGTATTAGAATTCTTCCCTACCTTATTCCTGTGCTGAGATACAGGCTGCTCCAACCTGCTGTAAAATGCTTGATTTCGAGAGTGAGCGAAACTAATGAAAACATTGTTGGGGTAAAACCTAAAGGGAAAGACCTAGCACCAAATCCAATTTGCCATCTGATCTAACTTCTGGAGGCAGTCAAAATGAGTATTTGAATTCTTCCCTACCTTATTCCTGTGCTGAGATACAGGCTGCTCCAACCTGCTGTAAAATGCTTGATTTCGAGAGTGAGCGAAACTAATGAAAACATTGTTGGGGTAAAACCTAAAGGGAAAGACCTAGCACCAAATACAATTTGCCATCTGATCTAACTTCTGGAGGCAGTCAGAATGAGTATTTGAATTCTTCCCTACCTTATTCCTGTGCTGAGATACAGGCTGCTCCAACCTGCTGTAAAATGCTTGATTTCAAGAGTGAGCGAAACTAATGAAAACATTGTTGGGGTAAAACCTAAAGGGAAAGGTATAGCACCAAATTGCTTTGGCCATCTGATCTAACTTCTGGAGGCAGTCAAAATGATCCTTAGAATTCTTCCCTACCTTATTCCTGTGCTGAGATACAGGCTGCTCCAACCTGCTGTAAAATGCTTGATTTCGAGAGTGAGCGAAACTAATGAAAACATTGTTGGGGTAAAACCTAAAGGGAAAGGCCTAGCACCAAATTGCATTGGCCATCTGATCTAACTTCTGGAGGCAGTCAAAATGAGTATTTGAATTCTTCCCTACCTTATTCCTGTGCTGAGATACAGGCTGCTCCAACCTGCTGTAAAATGCTTGATTTCGAGAGTGAGCGAAACTAATGAAAACATTGTTGGGGTAAAACCTAAAGGGAAAGACCTAGCACCAAATACAATTTGCCATCTGATCTAACTTCTGGAGGCAGTCAAAATGATCCTTAGAATTCTTCCCTACATTATTCCTGTGCTGAGATACAGACTGCTCCAACCTGCTGTAAAATGCTTGATTTCGAGAGTGATCGAAACTAATGAAAACATTGTTGGGGTAAAACCTAAAGGGAAAGGTCTAGCACCAAATTGCATTGGCCATCTGATCTAACTTCTGGAGGCAGTCAAAATGAGTATTTGAATTCTTCCCTACCTTATTCCTGTGCTGAGATACAGGCTGCTCCAACCTGCTGTAAAATGCTTGATTTCAAGAGTGATCGAAACTAATGAAAACATTGTTGGGGTAAATCCCAAAGGGAAAGGCCTAGCACCAAATTGCATTGGCCATCTGATCTAACTTCTAGAGGCAGTCAAAATGAGTATTTGAATTCTTCCCTACCTTATTCCTGTGCTGAGATACAGGCTGCTCCAACCTGCTGTAAAATGCTTGATTTCGAGAGTGAGCGAAACTAATGAAAACATTGTTGGGGTAAAACCTAAAGGGAAAGGCCTAGCACCAAATTGCATTGGCCATCTGATCTAACTTCTGGAGGCAGTCAAAATGAGTATTTGAATTCTTCCCTACCTTATTCCTGTGCTGAGATACAGGCTGCTCCAACCTGCTGTAAAATGCTTGATTTCGAGAGTGATCGAAACTAATGAAAACATTGTTGGGGTAAAACCTAAAGGGAAAGACCTAGCACCAAATACAATTTGCCATCTGATCTAACTTCTGGAGGCAGTCAAAATGAGTATTTGAATTCTTCCCTACCTTATTCCTGTGCTTAGATACTGGCTGCTCCAACCTGCTGTAAAATGCTTGATTTCGAGAGTGATCGAAACTAATGAAAACATTGTTGGGGTAAAACCTAAAGGGAAAGACCTAGCACCAAATTGCATTGGCCATCTGATCTAACTTCTGGAGGCAGTCAAAATGATCCTTAGAATTCTTCCCTACCTTATTCCTGTGCTGAGATACAGGCTGCTCCAACCTGCTGTAAAATGCTTGATTTCGAGAGTGAGCGAAACTAATGAAAACATTGTTGGGGTAAAACCTAAAGGGAAAGACCTAGCACCAAATACAATTTGCCATCTGATCTAACTTCTGGAGGCAGTCAGAATGAGTATTTGAATTCTTCCCTACCTTATTCCTGTGCTGAGATACAGGCTGCTCCAACCTGCTGTAAAATGCTTGATTTCGAGAGTGAGCGAAACTAATGAAAACATTGTTGGGGTAATACCTAAAGGGAAAGGTCTAGCACCAAATTCCATTGGCCATCTGATCTAACTTCTGGAGGCAGTCAAAATGATCCTTAGAATTCTTCCCTACCTTATTCCTGTGCTGAGATACAGGCTGCTCCAACCTGCTGTAAAATGCTTGATTTCGAGAGTGAGCGAAACTAATGAAAACATTGTTGGGGTAAAACCTAAAGGGAAAGACCTAGCACCAAATACAATTTGCCATCTGATCTAACTTCTGGAGGCAGTCAGAATGAGTATTTGAATTCTTCCCTACCTTATTCCTGTGCTGAGATACAGGCTGCTCCAACCTGCTGTAAAATGCTTGATTTCGAGAGTGAGCGAAACTAATGAAAACATTGTTGGGGTAAAACCTAAAGGGAAAGGTATAGCACCAAATTGCATTGGCCATCTGATCTAACTTCTGGAGGCAGTCAGAATGAGTATTTGAATTCTTCCCTACCTTATTCCTGTGCTGAGATACAGGCTGCTCCAACCTGCTGTAAAATGCTTGATTTCGAGAGTGAGCGAAACTAATGAAAACATTGTTGGGGTAAAACCTAAAGGGAAAGGCCTAGCACCAAATTGCATTGGCCATCTGATCTAACTTCTGGAGGCAGTCAAAATGAGTATTTGAATTCTTCCCTACCTTATTCCTGTGCTGAGATACAGGCTGCTCCAACCTGCTGTAAAATGCTTGATTTCGAGAGTGAGAGAAACTAATGAAAACATTGTTGGGGTAAAACCTAAAGGGAAAGGCCTAGCACCAAATTGCATTGGCCATCTGATCTAACTTCTGGAGGCAGTCAAAATGAGTATTTGAATTCTTCCCTACCTTATTCCTGTGCTGAGATACAGGCTGCTCCAACCTGCTGTAAAATGCTTGATTTCGAGAGTGATCGAAACTAATGAAAACATTGTTGGGGTAAAACCTAAAGGGAAAGACCTAGCACCAAATACAATTTGCCATCTGATCTAACTTCTGGAGGCAGTCAAAATGAGTATTTGAATTCTTCCCTACCTTATTCCTGTGCTTAGATACTGGCTGCTCCAACCTGCTGTAAAATGCTTGATTTCGAGAGTGATCGAAACTAATGAAAACATTGTTGGGGTAAAACCTAAAGGGAAAGACCTAGCACCAAATTGCATTGGCCATCTGATCTAACTTCTGGAGGCAGTCAAAATGATCCTTAGAATTCTTCCCTACCTTATTCCTGTGCTGAGATACAGGCTGCTCCAACCTGCTGTAAAATGCTTGATTTCGAGAGTGAGCGAAACTAATGAAAACATTGTTGGGGTAAAACCTAAAGGGAAAGACCTAGCACCAAATACAATTTGCCATCTGATCTAACTTCTGGAGGCAGTCAGAATGAGTATTTGAATTCTTCCCTACCTTATTCCTGTGCTGAGATACAGGCTGCTCCAACCTGCTGTAAAATGCTTGATTTCGAGAGTGAGCGAAACTAATGAAAACATTGTTGGGGTAATACCTAAAGGGAAAGGTCTAGCACCAAATTCCATTGGCCATCTGATCTAACTTCTGGAGGCAGTCAAAATGATCCTTAGAATTCTTCCCTACCTTATTCCTGTGCTGAGATACAGGCTGCTCCAACCTGCTGTAAAATGCTTGATTTCGAGAGTGAGCGAAACTAATGAAAACATTGTTGGGGTAAAACCTAAAGGGAAAGACCTAGCACCAAATACAATTTGCCATCTGATCTAACTTCTGGAGGCAGTCAGAATGAGTATTTGAATTCTTCCCTACCTTATTCCTGTGCTGAGATACAGGCTGCTCCAACCTGCTGTAAAATGCTTGATTTCGAGAGTGAGCGAAACTAATGAAAACATTGTTGGGGTAAAACCTAAAGGGAAAGGTATAGCACCAAATTGCATTGGCCATCTGATCTAACTTCTGGAGGCAGTCAAAATGATCCTTAGAATTCTTCCCTACCTTATTCCTGTGCTGAGATACAGGCTGCTCCAACCTGCTGTAAAATGCTTGATTTCGAGAGTGAGCGAAACTAATGAAAACATTGTTGGGGTAAAACCTAAAGGGAAAGGCCTAGCACCAAATTGCATTGGCCATCTGATCTAACTTCTGGAGGCAGTCAAAATGAGTATTTGAATTCTTCCCTACCTTATTCCTGTGCTGAGATACAGGCTGCTCCAACCTGCTGTAAAATGCTTGATTTCGAGAGTGAGCGAAACTAATGAAAACATTGTTGGGGTAAAACCTAAAGGGAAAGACCTAGCACCAAATACAATTTGCCATCTGATCTAACTTCTGGAGGCAGTCAAAATGATCCTTAGAATTCTTCCCTACATTATTCCTGTGCTGAGATACAGACTGCTCCAACCTGCTGTAAAATGCTTGATTTCGAGAGTGATCGAAACTAATGAAAACATTGTTGGGGTAAAACCTAAAGGGAAAGGTCTAGCACCAAATTCCATTGGCCATCTGATCTAACTTCTGGAGGCAGTCAAAATGAGTATTTGAATTCTTCCCTACCTTATTCCTGTGCTGAGATACAGGCTGCTCCAACCTGCTGTAAAATGCTTGATTTCAAGAGTGATCGAAACTAATGAAAACATTGTTGGGGTAAATCCCAAAGGGAAAGGCCTAGCACCAAATTGCATTGGCCATCTGATCTAACTTCCAGATGCAGTCAAAATGAGTATTTGAATTCTTCCCTACCTTATTCCTGTGCTGAGATACAGGCTGCTCCAACCTGCTGTAAAATGCTTGATTTCGAGAGTGAGCGAAACTAATGAAAACATTGTTGGGGTAAAACCTAAAGGGAAAGGCCTAGCACCAAATTGCATTGGCCATCTGATCTAACTTCTGGAGGCAGTCAAAATGAGTATTTGAATTCTTCCCTACCTTATTCCTGTGCTGAGATACAGGCTGCTCCAACCTGCTGTAAAATGCTTGATTTCGAGAGTGAGCGAAACAAATGAAAACATTGTTGGGGTAAAACCTAAAGGGAAAGACCTAGCACCAAATTCCATTGGCCATCTGATCTAACTTCTGGAGGCAGTCAAAATGATCCTTAGAATTCTTCCCTACCTTATTCCTGTGCTGAGATACAGGCTGCTCCAACCTGCTGTAAAATGCTTGATTTCGAGAGTGAGCGAAACTAATGAAAACATTGTTGGGGTAAAACCTAAAGGGAAAGGACCTAGCACCAAATTGCATTGGCCATCTGATCTAACTTCTGGAGGCAGTCAAAATGAGTATTAGAATTCTTCCCTACCTTATTCCTGTGCTGAGATACAGGCTGCTCCAACCTGCTGTAAAATGCTTGATTTCGAGAGTGAGCGAAACTAATGAAAACATTGTTGGGGTAAAACCTAAAGGGAAAGACCTAGCACCAAATCCAATTTGCCATCTGATCTAACTTCTGGAGGCAGTCAAAATGAGTATTTGAATTCTTCCCTACCTTATTCCTGTGCTGAGATACAGGCTGCTCCAACCTGCTGTAAAATGCTTGATTTCGAGAGTGAGCGAAACTAATGAAAACATTGTTGGGGTAAAACCTAAAGGGAAAGACCTAGCACCAAATACAATTTGCCATCTGATCTAACTTCTGGAGGCAGTCAGAATGAGTATTTGAATTCTTCCCTACCTTATTCCTGTGCTGAGATACAGGCTGCTCCAACCTGCTGTAAAATGCTTGATTTCGAGAGTGAGCGAAACTAATGAAAACATTGTTGGGGTAAAACCTAAAGGGAAAGGTATAGCACCAAATTGCATTGGCCATCTGATCTAACTTCTGGAGGCAGTCAAAATGATCCTTAGAATTCTTCCCTACCTTATTCCTGTGCTGAGATACAGGCTGCTCCAACCTGCTGTAAAATGCTTGATTTCGAGAGTGAGCGAAACTAATGAAAACATTGTTGGGGTAAAACCTAAAGGGAAAGGCCTAGCACCAAATTGCATTGGCCATCTGATCTAACTTCTGGAGGCAGTCAAAATGAGTATTTGAATTCTTCCCTACCTTATTCCTGTGCTGAGATACAGGCTGCTCCAACCTGCTGTAAAATGCTTGATTTCGAGAGTGATCGAAACTAATGAAAACATTGTTGGGGTAAAACCTAAAGGGAAAGACCTAGCACCAAATACAATTTGCCATCTGATCTAACTTCTGGAGGCAGTCAAAATGATCCTTAGAATTCTTCCCTACATTATTCCTGTGCTGAGATACAGACTGCTCCAACCTGCTGTAAAATGCTTGATTTCGAGAGTGATCGAAACTAATGAAAACATTGTTGGGGTAAAACCTAAAGGGAAAGACCTAGCACCAAATTGCATTGGCCATCTGATCTAACTTCTGGAGGCAGTCAAAATGAGTATTTGAATTCTTCCCTACCTTATTCCTGTGCTGAGATACAGGCTGCTCCAACCTGCTGTAAAATGCTTGATTTCAAGAGTGATTGAAACTAATGAAAACATTGTTGGGGTAAATCCCAAAGGGAAAGGCCTAGCACCAAATTGCATTGGCCATCTGATCTAACTTCTAGAGGCAGTCAAAACGATCCTTAGAATTCTTCCCTACCTTATTCCTGTGCTGAGATACAGGCTGCTCCAACCTGCTGTAAAATGCTTGATTTCGAGAGTGAGCGAAACTAATGAAAACATTGTTGGGGTAAAACCTAAAGGGAAAGGCCTAGCACCAAATTGCATTGGCCATCTGATCTAACTTCTGGAGGCAGTCAAAATGAGTATTTGAATTCTTCCCTACCTTATTCCTGTGCTGAGATACAGGCTGCTCCAACCTGCTGTAAAATGCTTGATTTCGAGAGTGAGCGAAACTAATGAAAACATTGTTGGGGTAAAACCTAAAGGGAAAGGCCTAGCACCAAATTGCATTGGCCATCTGATCTAACTTCTGGAGGCAGTCAAAATGAGTATTTGAATTCTTCCCTACCTTATTCCTGTGCTGAGATACAGGCTGCTCCAACCTGCTGTAAAATGCTTGATTTCGAGAGTGAGCGAAACTAATGAAAACATTGTTGGGGTAAAACCTAAAGGGAAAGACCTAGCACCAAATACAATTTGCCATCCGATCTAACTTCTGGAGGCAGTCAAAATGAGTATTTGAATTCTTCCCTACCTTATTCCTGTGCTTAGATACTGGCTGCTCCAACCTGCTGTAAAATGCTTGATTTCGAGAGTGATCGAAACTAATGAAAACATTGTTGGGGTAAAACCTAAAGGGAAAGACCTAGCACCAAATTGCATTGGCCATCTGATCTAACTTCTGGAGGCAGTCAAAATGATCCTTAGAATTCTTCCCTACCTTATTCCTGTGCTGAGATACAGGCTGCTCCAACCTGCTGTAAAATGCTTGATTTCGAGAGTGAGCGAAACTAATGAAAACATTGTTGGGGTAAAACCTAAAGGGAAAGACCTAGCACCAAATACAATTTGCCATCTGATCTAACTTCTGGAGGCAGTCAGAATGAGTATTTGAATTCTTCCCTACCTTATTCCTGTGCTGAGATACAGGCTGCTCCAACCTGCTGTAAAATGCTTGATTTCGAGAGTGAGCGAAACTAATGAAAACATTGTTGGGGTAAAACCTAAAGGGAAAGACCTAGCACCAAATTCCATTGGCCATCTGATCTAACTTCTGGAGGCAGTCAAAATGATCCTTAGAATTCTTCCCTACCTTATTCCTGTGCTGAGATACAGGCTGCTCCAACCTGCTGTAAAATGCTTGATTTCGAGAGTGAGCGAAACTAATGAAAACATTGTTGGGGTAAAACCTAAAGGGAAAGACCTAGCACCAAATACAATTTGCCATCTGATCTAACTTCTGGAGGCAGTCAAAATGAGTATTTGAATTCTTCCCTACCTTATTCCTGTGCTGAGATACAGGCTGCTCCAACCTGCTGTAAAATGCTTGATTTCGAGAGTGAGCGAAACTAATGAAAACATTGTTGGGGTAAAACCTAAAGGGAAAGGCCTAGCACCAAATTGCATTGGCCATCTGATCTAACTTCTGGAGGCAGTCAACATGATCCTTAGAATTCTTCCCTACCTTATTCCTGTGCTGAGATACAGGCTGCTCCAACCTGCTGTAAAATGCTTGATTTCGAGAGTGAGCGAAACTAATGAAAACATTGTTGGGGTAAAACCTAAAGGGAAACACCTAGCACCAAATACAATTTGCCATCTGATCTAACTTCTGGAGGCAGTCAAAATGAGTATTTGAATTCTTCCCTACCTTATTCCTGTGCTGAGATACAGGCTGCTCCAACCTGCTGTAAAATGCTTGATTTCGAGAGTGAGCGAAACTAATGAAAACATTGTTGGGGTAAAACCTAAAGGGAAAGGCCTAGCACCAAATTGCATTGGCCATCTGATCTAACTTCTGGAGGCAGTCAAAATGATCCTTAGAATTCTTCCCTACCTTATTCCTGTGCTGAGATACAGGCTGCTCCAACCTGCTGTAAAATGCTTGATTTCGAGAGTGAGCGAAACTAATGAAAACATTGTTGGGGTAGAACCTAAAGGGGAAGGCCTAGCACCAAATTGCATTGGCCATCTGATCTAACTTCTGGAGGCAGTCAAAATGAGTATTTGAATTCTTCCCTACCTTATTCCTGTGCTGAGATACAGGCTGCTCCAACCTGCTGTAAAATGCTTGATTTCGAGAGTGAGCGAAACTAATGAAAACATTGTTGGGGTAAAACATAAAGGGAAAGGCCTAGCACCAAATTGCATTGGCCATCTGATCTAACTTCTGGAGGCAGTCAAAATGAGTATTTGAATTCTTCCCTACCTTATTCCTGTGCTGAGATACAGGCTGCTCCAACCTGCTGTAAAATGCTTGATTTCGAGAGTGAGCGAAACTAATGAAAACATTGTTGGGGTAAAACCTAAAGGGAAAGACCTAGCACCAAATACAATTTGCCATCTGATCTAACTTCTGGAGGCAGTCAGAATGAGTATTTGAATTCTTCCCTACCTTATTCCTGTGCTGAGATACAGGCTGCTCCAACCTGCTGTAAAATGCTTGATTTCGAGAGTGAGCGAAACTAATGAAAACATTGTTGGGGTAATACCTAAAGGGAAAGGTCTAGCACCAAATTCCATTGGCCATCTGATCTAACTTCTGGAGGCAGTCAAAATGATCCTTAGAATTCTTCCCTACCTTATTCCTGTGCTGAGATACAGGCTGCTCCAACCTGCTGTAAAATGCTTGATTTCGAGAGTGAGCGAAACTAATGAAAACATTGTTGGGGTAAAACCTAAAGGGAAAGGCCTAGCACCAAATTGCATTGGCCATCTGATCTAACTTCTGGAGGCAGTCAAAATGAGTATTAGAATTCTTCCCTACCTTATTCCTGTGCTGAGATACAGGCTGCTCCAACCTGCTGTAAAATGCTTGATTTCGAGAGTGAGCGAAACTAATGAAAACATTGTTGGGGTAAAACCTAAAGGGAAAGACCTAGCACCAAATCCAATTTGCCATCTGATCTAACTTCTGGAGGCAGTCAAAATGAGTATTTGAATTCTTCCCTACCTTATTCCTGTGCTGAGATACAGGCTGCTCCAACCTGCTGTAAAATGCTTGATTTCGAGAGTGAGCGAAACTAATGAAAACATTGTTGGGGTAAAACCTAAAGGGAAAGACCTAGCACCAAATACAATTTGCCATCTGATCTAACTTCTGGAGGCAGTCAGAATGAGTATTTGAATTCTTCCCTACCTTATTCCTGTGCTGAGATACAGGCTGCTCCAACCTGCTGTAAAATGCTTGATTTCGAGAGTGAGCGAAACTAATGAAAACATTGTTGGGGTAAAACCTAAAGGGAAAGGTATAGCACCAAATTGCATTGGCCATCTGATCTAACTTCTGGAGGCAGTCAAAATGATCCTTAGAATTCTTCCCTACCTTATTCCTGTGCTGAGATACAGGCTGCTCCAACCTGCTGTAAAATGCTTGATTTCGAGAGTGAGCGAAACTAATGAAAACATTGTTGGGGTAAAACCTAAAGGGAAAGGCCTAGCACCAAATTGCATTGGCCATCTGATCTAACTTCTGGAGGCAGTCAAAATGAGTATTTGAATTCTTCCCTACCTTATTCCTGTGCTGAGATACAGGCTGCTCCAACCTGCTGTAAAATGCTTGATTTCGAGAGTGAGCGAAACTAATGAAAACATTGTTGGGGTAAAACCTAAAGGGAAAGGCCTAGCACCAAATTGCATTGGCCATCTGATCTAACTTCTGGAGGCAGTCAAAATGAGTATTTGAATTCTTCCCTACCTTATTCCTGTGCTGAGATACAGGCTGCTCCAACCTGCTGTAAAATGCTTGATTTCGAGAGTGATCGAAACTAATGAAAACATTGTTGGGGTAAAACCAAAAGGGAAAGACCTAGCACCAAATACAATTTGCCATCTGATCTAACTTCTGGAGGCAGTCAAAATGAGTATTTGAATTCTTCCCTACCTTATTCCTGTGCTTAGATACTGGCTGCTCCAACCTGCTGTAAAATGCTTGATTTCGAGAGTGATCGAAACTAATGAAAACATTGTTGGGGTAAAACCGAAAGGGAAAGACCTAGCACCAAATTGCATTGGCCATCTGATCTAACTTCTGGAGGCAGTCAAAATGATCCTTAGAATTCTTCCCTACCTTATTCCTGTGCTGAGATACAGGCTGCTCCAACCTGCTGTAAAATGCTTGATTTCGAGAGTGAGCGAAACTAATGAAAACATTGTTGGGTTAAAACCTAAAGGGAAAGACCTAGCACCAAATACAATTTGCCATCTGATCTAACTTCTGGAGGCAGTCAGAATGAGTATTTGAATTCTTCCCTACCTTATTCCTGTGCTGAGATACAGGCTGCTCCAACCTGCTGTAAAATGCTTGATTTCGAGAGTGAGCGAAACTAATGAAAACATTGTTGGGGTAAAACCTAAAGGGAAAGACCTAGCACCAAATTCCATTGGCCATCTGATCTAACTTCTGGAGGCAGTCAAAATGATCCTTAGAATTCTTCCCTACCTTATTCCTGTGCTGAGATACAGGCTGCTCCAACCTGCTGTAAAATGCTTGATTTCGAGAGTGAGCGAAACTAATGAAAACATTGTTGGGGTAAAACCTAAAGGGAAAGACCTAGCACCAAATACAATTTGCCATCTGATCTAACTTCTGGAGGCAGTCAAAATGAGTATTTGAATTCTTCCCTACCTTATTCCTGTGCTGAGATACAGGCTGCTCCAACCTGCTGTAAAATGCTTGATTTCGAGAGTGAGCGAAACTAATGAAAACATTGTTGGGGTAAAACCTAAAGGGAAAGGCCTAGCACCAAATTGCATTGGCCATCTGATCTAACTTCTGGAGGCAGTCAAAAATGAGTATTTGAATTCTTCCCTACCTTATTCCTGTGCTGAGATACAGGCTGCTCCAACCTGCTGTAAAATGCTTGATTTCGAGAGTGAGCGAAACTAATGAAAAACATTGTTGGGGTAAAACCTAAAGGGAAAGGCCTAGCACCAAATTGCATTGGCCATCTGATCTAACTTCTGGAGGCAGTCAACATGATCCTTAGAATTCTTCCCTACCTTATTCCTGTGCTGAGATACAGGCTGCTCCAACCTGCTGTAAAATGCTTGATTTCGAGAGTGAGCGAAACTAATGAAAACATTGTTGGGGTAAAACCTAAAGGGAAAGGCCTAGCACCAAATTGCATTGGCCATCTGATCTAACTTCTGGAGGCAGTCAAAATGAGTATTTGAATTCTTCCCTACCTTATTCCTGTGCTGAGATACAGGCTGCTCCAACCTGCTGTAAAATGCTTGATTTCGAGAGTGAGCGAAACTAATGAAAACATTGTTGGGGTAAAACCTAAAGGGAAAGACCTAGCACCAAATACAATTTGCCATCTGATCTAACTTCTGGAGGCAGTCAAAATGAGTATTTGAATTCTTCCCTACCTTATTCCTGTGCTGAGATACAGGCTGCTCCAACCTGCTGTAAAATGCTTGATTTCGAGAGTGAGCGAAACTAATGAAAACATTGTTGGGGTAAAACATAAAGGGAAAGGCCTAGCACCAAATTGCATTGGCCATCTGATCTAACTTCTGGAGGCAGTCAAAATGAGTATTTGAATTCTTCCCTACCTTATTCCTGTGCTGAGATACAGGCTGCTCCAACCTGCTGTAAAATGCTTGATTTCGAGAGTGAGCGAAACTAATGAAAACATTGTTGGGGTAAAACCTAAAGGGAAAGACCTAGCACCAAATACAATTTGCCATCTGATCTAACTTCTGGAGGCAGTCAGAATGAGTATTTGAATTCTTCCCTACCTTATTCCTGTGCTGAGATACAGGCTGCTCCAACCTGCTGTAAAATGCTTGATTTCGAGAGTGAGCGAAACTAATGAAAACATTGTTGGGGTTAATACCTAAAGGGAAAGGTCTAGCACCAAATTCCATTGGCCATCTGATCTAACTTCTGGAGGCAGTCAAAATGATCCTTAGAATTCTTCCCTACCTTATTCCTGTGCTGAGATACAGGCTGCTCCAACCTGCTGTAAAATGCTTGATTTCGAGAGTGAGCGAAACTAATGAAAACATTGTTGGGGTAAAACCTAAAGGGAAAGGCCTAGCACCAAATTGCATTGGCCATCTGATCTAACTTCTGGAGGCAGTCAAAATGAGTATTAGAATTCTTCCCTACCTTATTCCTGTGCTGAGATACAGGCTGCTCCAACCTGCTGTAAAATGCTTGATTTCGAGAGTGAGCGAAACTAATGAAAACATTGTTGGGGTAAAACCTAAAGGGAAAGACCTAGCACCAAATCCAATTTGCCATCTGATCTAACTTCTGGAGGCAGTCAAAATGAGTATTTGAATTCTTCCCTACCTTATTCCTGTGCTGAGATACAGGCTGCTCCAACCTGCTGTAAAATGCTTGATTTCGAGAGTGAGCGAAACTAATGAAAACATTGTTGGGGTAAAACCTAAAGGGAAAGGCCTAGCACCAAATTGCATTGGCCATCTGATCTAACTTCTGGAGGCAGTCAAAATGAGTATTTGAATTCTTCCCTACCTTATTCCTGTGCTGAGATACAGGCTGCTCCAACCTGCTGTAAAATGCTTGATTTCGAGAGTGATCGAAACTAATGAAAACATTGTTGGGGTAAAACCTAAAGGGAAAGACCTAGCACCAAATACAATTTGCCATCTGATCTAACTTCTGGAGGCAGTCAAAATGAGTATTTGAATTCTTCCCTACCTTATTCCTGTGCTTAGATACTGGCTGCTCCAACCTGCTGTAAAATGCTTGATTTCGAGAGTGATCGAAACTAATGAAAACATTGTTGGGGTAAAACCTAAAGGGAAAGACCTAGCACCAAATTGCATTGGCCATCTGATCTAACTTCTGGAGGCAGTCAAAATGATCCTTAGAATTCTTCCCTACCTTATTCCTGTGCTGAGATACAGGCTGCTCCAACCTGCTGTAAAATGCTTGATTTCGAGAGTGAGCGAAACTAATGAAAACATTGTTGGGGTAAAACCTAAAGGGAAAGGCCTAGCACCAAATTGCATTGGCCATCTGATCTAACTTCTGGAGGCAGTCAAAATGATCCTTAGAATTCTTCCCTACCTTATTCCTGTGCTGAGATACAGGCTGCTCCAACCTGCTGTAAAATGCTTGATTTCGAGAGTGAGCGAAACTAATGAAAACATTGTTGGGGTAAAACCTAAAGGGAAAGGCCTAGCACCAAATACAATTTGCCATCTGATCTAACTTCTGGAGGCAGTCAAAATGATCCTTAGAATTCTTCCCTACCTTATTCCTGTGCTGAGATACAGGCTGCTCCAACCTGCTGTAAAATGCTTGATTTCGAGAGTGAGCGAAACTAATGAAAACATTGTTGGGGTAAAACCTAAAGGGAAAGACCTAGCACCAAATACAATTTGCCATCTGATCTAACTTCTGGAGGCAGTCAAAATGAGTATTTGAATTCTTCCCTACCTTATTCCTGTGCTGAGATACAGGCTGCTCCAACCTGCTGTAAAATGCTTGATTTCGAGAGTGAGCGAAACTAATGAAAACATTGTTGGCGAAAAACCTAAAGGGAAAGGTCTAGCACCAAATTGCATTGGCCATCTGATCTAACTTCTGGAGGCAGTCAAAATGATCCTTAGAATTCTTCCCTACCTTATTCCTGTGCTGAGATACAGGCTGCTCCAACCTGCTGTAAAATGCTTGATTTCGAGAGTGAGCGAAACTAATGAAAACATTGTTGGGGTAAAACCTAAAGGGAAAGACCTAGCACCAAATACAATTTGCCATCTGATCTAACTTCTGGAGGCAGTCAAAATGATCCTTAGAATTCTTCCCTACCTTATTCCTGTGCTGAGATACAGGCTGCTCCAACCTGCTGTAAAATGTTTGATTTCGAGAGTGATCGAAACTAATGAAAACATTGTTGGGGTAAAACCTAAAGAGAAAGAATTAGCACCAAATACAATTTGCCATCTGATCTAACTTCTGGAGGCAGTCAAAATGATCCTTAGAATTCTTCCCTACCTTATTCCTGTGCTGAGATACAGGCTGCTCCAACCTGCTGTAAAATGCTTGATTTCGAGAGTGAGCGAAACTAATGAAAACATTGTTGGGGTAAAACCTAAAGGGAAAGACCTAGTACCAGATACAATTTGCCATCTGATCTAACTTCTGGAGGCAGTCAAAATGAGTATTTGAATTCTTCCCTACCTTATTCCTGTGCTGAGATACAGGCTGCTCCAACCTGCTGTAAAATGCTTGATTTCGAGAGTGAGCGAAACTAATGAAAACATTGTTGGGGTAAAACCTAAAGGGAAAGACCTTGCACCAAATTGCATTGGCCATCTGATCTAACTTCTGGAGGCAGTCAAAATGAGTATTTGAATTCTTCCCTACCTTATTCCTGTGCTGAGATACAGGCTGCTCCAACCTGCTGTAAAATGCTTGATTTCGAGAGTGATCGAAACTAATGAAAACATTGTTGGGGTAAAACCTAAAGGGAAAGACCTAGCACCAAATTGCATTGGCCATCTGATCTAACTTCTGGAGGCAGTCAAAATGATCCTTAGAATTCTTCCCTACCTTATTCCTGTGCTGAGATACAGGCTGCTCCAACCTGCTGTAAAATGCTTGATTTCGAGAGTGAGCGAAACTAATGAAAACATTGTTGGGGTAAAACCTAAAGGGAAAGACCTAGCACCAAATACAATTTGCCATCTGATCTAACTTCTGGAGGCAGTCAGAATGAGTATTTGAATTCTTCCCTACCTTATTCCTGTGCTGAGATACAGGCTGCTCCAACCTGCTGTAAAATGCTTGATTTCGAGAGTGAGCGAAACTAATGAAAACATTGTTGGGGTAAAACCTAAAGGGAAAGGCCTAGCACCAAATTGCATTGGCCATCTGATCTAACTTCTGGAGGCAGTCAAAATGAGTATTTGAATTCTTCCCTACCTTATTCCTGTGCTGAGATACAGGCTGCTCCAACCTGCTGTAAAATGCTTGATTTCGAGAGTGAGCGAAACTAATGAAAACATTGTTGGGGTAAAACCTAAAGGGAAAGGTCTAGCACCAAATTGCATTGGCCATCTGATCTAACTTCTGGAGGCAGTCAAAATGAGTATTTGAATTCTTCCCTACCTTATTCCTGTGCTGAGATACAGGCTGCTCCAACCTGCTGTAAAATGCTTGATTTCGAGAGTGAGCGAAACTAATGAAAACATTGTTGGGGTAAAACCTAAAGGGAAAGACCTAGCACCAAATACAATTTGCCATCTGATCTAACTTCTGGAGGCAGTCAGAATGAGTATTTGAATTCTTCCCTACCTTATTCCTGTGCTGAGATACAGGCTGCTCCAACCTGCTGTAAAATGCTTGATTTCAAAATGAGCGAAACTAATGAAAACATTGTTGGGGTAAAACCTAAAGGGAAAGGCCTAGCACCAAATTGCATTGGCCATCTGATCTAACTTCTGGAGGCAGTCAAAATGAGTATTTGAATTCTTCCCTACCTTATTCCTGTGCTGAGATACAGGCTGCTCCAACCTGCTGTAAAATGCTTGATTTCGAGAGTGAGCGAAATTAATGAAAACATTGTTGGGGTAAAACCTAAAGGGAAAGACCTAGCACCAGATACAATTTGCCATCTGATCTAACTTCTGGAGGCAGTCAAAATGAGTATTTGAATTCTTCCCTACCTTATTCCTGTGCTGAGATACAGGCTGCTCCAACCTGCTGTAAAATGCTTGATTTCGAGAGTGATCGAAACTAATGAAAACATTGTTGGGGTAAAACCTAAAGGGAAAGACCTAGCACCAAATACAATTTGCCATCTGATCTAACTTCTGGAGGCAGTCAAAATGAGTATTTGAATTCTTCCCTACCTTATTCCTGTGCTTAGATACTGGCTGCTCCAACCTGCTGTAAAATGCTTGATTTCGAGAGTGATCGAAACTAATGAAAACATTGTTGAAGTAAAACCTAAAGGGAAAGACCTAGCACCAAATTGCATTGGCCATCTGATCTAACTTCTGGAGGCAGTCAAAATGATCCTTAGAATTCTTCCCTACCTTATTCCTGTGCTGAGATACAGGCTGCTCCAACCTGCTGTAAAATGCTTGATTTCGAGAGTGAGCGAAACTAATGAAAACATTGTTGGGTTAAAACCTAAAGGGAAAGACCTAGCACCAAATACAATTTGCCATCTGATCTAACTTCTGGAGGCAGTCAGAATGAGTATTTGAATTCTTCCCTACCTTATTCCTGTGCTGAGATACAGGCTGCTCCAACCTGCTGTAAAATGCTTGATTTCGAGAGTGAGCGAAACTAATGAAAACATTGTTGGGGTAAAACCTAAAGGGAAAGACCTAGCACCAAATTCCATTGGCCATCTGATCTAACTTCTGGAGGCAGTCAAAATGATCCTTAGAATTCTTCCCTACCTTATTCCTGTGCTGAGATACAGGCTGCTCCAACCTGCTGTAAAATGCTTGATTTCGAGAGTGAGCGAAACTAATGAAAACATTGTTGGGGTAAAACCTAAAGGGAAAGACCTAGCACCAAATACAATTTGCCATCTGATCTAACTTCTGGAGGCAGTCAAAATGAGTATTTGAATTCTTCCCTACCTTATTCCTGTGCTGAGATACAGGCTGCTCCAACCTGCTGTAAAATGCTTGATTTCGAGAGTGAGCGAAACTAATGAAAACATTGTTGGGGTAAAACCTAAAGGGAAAGGCCTAGCACCAAATTGCATTGGCCATCTGATCTAACTTCTGGAGGCAGTCAAAATGAGTATTTGAATTCTTCCCTACCTTATTCCTGTGCTGAGATACAGGCTGCTCCAACCTGCTGTAAAATGCTTGATTTCGAGAGTGAGCGAAACTAATGAAAACATTGTTGGGGTAAAACCTAAAGGGAAAGGCCTAGCACCAAATTGCATTGGCCATCTGATCTAACTTCTGGAGGCAGTCAACATGATCCTTAGAATTCTTCCCTACCTTATTCCTGTGCTGAGATACAGGCTGCTCCAACCTGCTGTAAAATGCTTGATTTCGAGAGTGAGCGAAACTAATGAAAACATTGTTGGGGTAAAACCTAAAGGGAAAGGCCTAGCACCAAATTGCATTGGCCATCTGATCTAACTTCTGGAGGCAGTCAAAATGAGTATTTGAATTCTTCCCTACCTTATTCCTGTGCTGAGATACAGGCTGCTCCAACCTGCTGTAAAATGCTTGATTTCGAGAGTGAGCGAAACTAATGAAAACATTGTTGGGGTAAAACCTAAAGGGAAACACCTAGCACCAAATACAATTTGCCATCTGATCTAACTTCTGGAGGCAGTCAAAATGAGTATTTGAATTCTTCCCTACCTTATTCCTGTGCTGAGATACAGGCTGCTCCAACCTGCTGTAAAATGCTTGATTTCGAGAGTGAGCGAAACTAATGAAAACATTGTTGGGGTAAAACATAAAGGGAAAGGCCTAGCACCAAATTGCATTGGCCATCTGATCTAACTTCTGGAGGCAGTCAAAATGAGTATTTGAATTCTTCCCTACCTTATTCCTGTGCTGAGATACAGGCTGCTCCAACCTGCTGTAAAATGCTTGATTTCGAGAGTGAGCGAAACTAATGAAAACATTGTTGGGGTAAAACCTAAAGGGAAAGACCTAGCACCAAATACAATTTGCCATCTGATCTAACTTCTGGAGGCAGTCAGAATGAGTATTTGAATTCTTCCCTACCTTATTCCTGTGCTGAGATACAGGCTGCTCCAACCTGCTGTAAAATGCTTGATTTCGAGAGTGAGCGAAACTAATGAAAACATTGTTGGGGTAATACCTAAAGGGAAAGGTCTAGCACCAAATTCCATTGGCCATCTGATCTAACTTCTGGAGGCAGTCAAAATGATCCTTAGAATTCTTCCCTACCTTATTCCTGTGCTGAGATACAGGCTGCTCCAACCTGCTGTAAAATGCTTGATTTCGAGAGTGAGCGAAACTAATGAAAACATTGTTGGGGTAAAACCTAAAGGGAAAGGCCTAGCACCAAATTGCATTGGCCATCTGATCTAACTTCTGGAGGCAGTCAAAATGAGTATTAGAATTCTTCCCTACCTTATTCCTGTGCTGAGATACAGGCTGCTCCAACCTGCTGTAAAATGCTTGATTTCGAGAGTGAGCGAAACTAATGAAAACATTGTTGGGGTAAAACCTAAAGGGAAAGACCTAGCACCAAATCCAATTTGCCATCTGATCTAACTTCTGGAGGCAGTCAAAATGAGTATTTGAATTCTTCCCTACCTTATTCCTGTGCTGAGATACAGGCTGCTCCAACCTGCTGTAAAATGCTTGATTTCGAGAGTGAGCGAAACTAATGAAAACATTGTTGGGGTAAAACCTAAAGGGAAAGGCCTAGCACCAAATTGCATTGGCCATCTGATCTAACTTCTGGAGGCAGTCAAAATGAGTATTTGAATTCTTCCCTACCTTATTCCTGTGCTGAGATACAGGCTGCTCCAACCTGCTGTAAAATGCTTGATTTCGAGAGTGATCGAAACTAATGAAAACATTGTTGGGGTAAAACCTAAAGGGAAAGACCTAGCACCAAATACAATTTGCCATCTGATCTAACTTCTGGAGGCAGTCAAAATGAGTATTTGAATTCTTCCCTACCTTATTCCTGTGCTTAGATACTGGCTGCTCCAACCTGCTGTAAAATGCTTGATTTCGAGAGTGATCGAAACTAATGAAAACATTGTTGGGGTAAAACCTAAAGGGAAAGACCTAGCACCAAATTGCATTGGCCATCTGATCTAACTTCTGGAGGCAGTCAAAATGATCCTTAGAATTCTTCCCTACCTTATTCCTGTGCTGAGATACAGGCTGCTCCAACCTGCTGTAAAATGCTTGATTTCGAGAGTGAGCGAAACTAATGAAAACATTGTTGGGGTAAAACCTAAAGGGAAAGGCCTAGCACCAAATTGCATTGGCCATCTGATCTAACTTCTGGAGGCAGTCAAAATGATCCTTAGAATTCTTCCCTACCTTATTCCTGTGCTGAGATACAGGCTGCTCCAACCTGCTGTAAAATGCTTGATTTCGAGAGTGAGCGAAACTAATGAAAACATTGTTGGGGTAAAACCTAAAGGGAAAGGCCTAGCACCAAATACAATTTGCCATCTGATCTAACTTCTGGAGGCAGTCAAAATGATCCTTAGAATTCTTCCCTACCTTATTCCTGTGCTGAGATACAGGCTGCTCCAACCTGCTGTAAAATGCTTGATTTCGAGAGTGAGCGAAACTAATGAAAACATTGTTGGGGTAAAACCTAAAGGGAAAGACCTAGCACCAAATACAATTTGCCATCTGATCTAACTTCTGGAGGCAGTCAAAATGAGTATTTGAATTCTTCCCTACCTTATTCCTGTGCTGAGATACAGGCTGCTCCAACCTGCTGTAAAATGCTTGATTTCGAGAGTGAGCGAAACTAATGAAAACATTGTTGGCGAAAAACCTAAAGGGAAAGGTCTAGCACCAAATTGCATTGGCCATCTGATCTAACTTCTGGAGGCAGTCAAAATGATCCTTAGAATTCTTCCCTACCTTATTCCTGTGCTGAGATACAGGCTGCTCCAACCTGCTGTAAAATGCTTGATTTCGAGAGTGAGCGAAACTAATGAAAACATTGTTGGGGTAAAACCTAAAGGGAAAGACCTAGCACCAAATACAATTTGCCATCTGATCTAACTTCTGGAGGCAGTCAAAATGATCCTTAGAATTCTTCCCTACCTTATTCCTGTGCTGAGATACAGGCTGCTCCAACCTGCTGTAAAATGTTTGATTTCGAGAGTGATCGAAACTAATGAAAACATTGTTGGGGTAAAACCTAAAGAGAAAGACCTAGCACCAAATACAATTTGCCATCTGATCTAACTTCTGGAGGCAGTCAAAATGATCCTTAGAATTCTTCCCTACCTTATTCCTGTGCTGAGATACAGGCTGCTCCAACCTGCTGTAAAATGCTTGATTTCGAGAGTGAGCGAAACTAATGAAAACATTGTTGGGGTAAAACCTAAAGGGAAAGACCTAGCACCAAAATCCAATTTGCCATCTGATCTAACTTCTGGAGGCAGTCAAATGATCCTTAGAATTCTTCCCTACCTTATTCCTGTGCTGAGATACAGGCTGCTCCAACCTGCTGTAAAATGCTTGATTTCGAGAGTGAGCGAAACTAATGAAAAACCATTGTTGGGGTAAACCTAAAGGGAAAGACCTAGCACCAAATCCAATTTGCCATCTGATCTAACTTCTGGAGGCAGTCAAAATGAGCCTTAGAATTCTTCCCTACCTTATTCCTGTGCTGAGATACAGGCTGCTCCAACCTGCTGTAAAATGCTTGATTTCGAGAGTGAGCGAAACTAATGAAAACATTGTTGGGGGTAAAACCTAAAGGGAAAGACCTAGCACCAAATACAATTTGCCATCTGATCTAACTTCTGGAGGCAGTCAGAATGAGTATTTGAATTCTTCCCTACCTTATTCCTGTGCTGAGATACAGGCTGCTCCAACCTGCTGTAAAATGCTTGATTTCAAAATGAGCGAAACTAATGAAAACATTGTTGGGGTAAAACCTAAAGGGGAAAGGCCTAGCACCAAATTGCATTGGCCATCTGATCTAACTTCTGGAGGCAGTCAAAATGAGTATTTGAATTCTTCCCTACCTTATTCCTGTGCTGAGATACAGGCTGCTCCAACCTGCTGTAAAATGCTTGATTTCGAGAGTGAGCGAAATTAATGAAAACATTGTTGGGGTAAAACCTAAAGGGAAAGACCTAGCACCAGATACAATTTGCCATCTGATCTAACTTCTGGAGGCAGTCAAAATGAGTATTTGAATTCTTCCCTACCTTATTCCTGTGCTGAGATACAGGCTGCTCCAACCTGCTGTAAAATGCTTGATTTCGAGAGTGATCGAAACTAATGAAAACATTGTTGGGGTAAAACCTAAAGGGAAAGACCTAGCACCAAATACAATTTGCCATCTGATCTAACTTCTGGAGGCAGTCAAAATGAGTATTTGAATTCTTCCCTACCTTATTCCTGTGCTAGATACTGGCTGCTCCAACCTGCTGTAAAATGCTTGATTTCGAGAGTGATCGAAACTAATGAAAACATTGTTGGGGTAAAACCTAAAGGGAAAGACCTAGCACCAAATTGCATTGGCCATCTGATCTAACTTCTGGAGGCAGTCAAAATGATCCTTAGAATTCTTCCCTACCTTATTCCTGTGCTGAGATACAGGCTGCTCCAACCTGCTGTAAAATGCTTGATTTCGAGAGTGAGCGAAACTAATGAAAACATTGTTGGGTTAAAACCTAAAGGGAAAGACCTAGCACCAAATACAATTTGCCATCTGATCTAACTTCTGGAGGCAGTCAGAATGAGTATTTGAATTCTTCCCTACCTTATTCCTGTGCTGAGATACAGGCTGCTCCAACCTGCTGTAAAATGCTTGATTTCGAGAGTGAGCGAAACTAATGAAAACATTGTTGGGGTAAAACCTAAAGGGAAAGACCTAGCACCAAATTCCATTGGCCATCTGATCTAACTTCTGGAGGCAGTCAAAATGATCCTTAGAATTCTTCCCTACCTTATTCCTGTGCTGAGATACAGGCTGCTCCAACCTGCTGTAAAATGCTTGATTTCGAGAGTGAGCGAAACTAATGAAAACATTGTTGGGGTAAAACCTAAAGGGAAAGACCTAGCACCAAATACAATTTGCCATCTGATCTAACTTCTGGAGGCAGTCAAAATGAGTATTTGAATTCTTCCCTACCTTATTCCTGTGCTGAGATACAGGCTGCTCCAACCTGCTGTAAAATGCTTGATTTCGAGAGTGAGCGAAACTAATGAAAACATTGTTGGGGTAAAACCTAAAGGGAAAGGCCTAGCACCAAATTGCATTGGCCATCTGATCTAACTTCTGGAGGCAGTCAAAATGAGTATTTGAATTCTTCCCTACCTTATTCCTGTGCTGAGATACAGGCTGCTCCAACCTGCTGTAAAATGCTTGATTTCGAGAGTGAGCGAAACTAATGAAAACATTGTTGGGGTAAAACCTAAAGGGAAAGGCCTAGCACCAAATTGCATTGGCCATCTGATCTAACTTCTGGAGGCAGTCAACATGATCCTTAGAATTCTTCCCTACCTTATTCCTGTGCTGAGATACAGGCTGCTCCAACCTGCTGTAAAATGCTTGATTTCGAGAGTGAGCGAAACTAAATGAAAACATTGTTGGGGTAAAACCTAAAGGGAAAGGCCTAGCACCAAATTGCATTGGCCATCTGATCTAACTTCTGGAGGCAGTCAAAATGAGTATTTGAATTCTTCCCTACCTTATTCCTGTGCTGAGATACAGGCTGCTCCAACCTGCT
The DNA here is from genome assembly GCF_026170545.1 of Melanerpes formicivorus. NCBI lineage: Eukaryota > Metazoa > Chordata > Aves > Piciformes > Picidae > Melanerpes > Melanerpes formicivorus. The sequence continues at coordinate 243,528 of NW_027142625.1, read as the reverse complement.
GTAAAATGCTTGATTTCGAGAGTGAGCGAAACTAATGAAAACATTGTTGGGGTAAAACCTAAAGGGAAACACCTAGCACCAAATACAATTTGCCATCTGATCTAACTTCTGGAGGCAGTCAAAATGAGTATTTGAATTCTTCCCTACCTTATTCCTGTGCTGAGATACAGGCTGCTCCAACCTGCTGTAAAATGCTTGATTTCGAGAGTGAGCGAAACTAATGAAAACATTGTTGGGGTAAAACATAAAGGGAAAGGCCTAGCACCAAATTGCATTGGCCATCTGATCTAACTTCTGGAGGCAGTCAAAATGAGTATTTGAATTCTTCCCTACCTTATTCCTGTGCTGAGATACAGGCTGCTCCAACCTGCTGTAAAATGCTTGATTTCGAGAGTGAGCGAAACTAATGAAAACATTGTTGGGGTAAAACCTAAAGGGAAAGGCCTAGCACCAAATACAATTTGCCATCTGATCTAACTTCTGGAGGCAGTCAGAATGAGTATTTGAATTCTTCCCTACCTTATTCCTGTGCTGAGATACAGGCTGCTCCAACCTGCTGTAAAATGCTTGATTTCGAGAGTGAGCGAAACTAATGAAAACATTGTTGGGGTAATACCTAAAGGGAAAGGTCTAGCACCAAATTCCATTGGCCATCTGATCTAACTTCTGGAGGCAGTCAAAATGATCCTTAGAATTCTTCCCTACCTTATTCCTGTGCTGAGATACAGGCTGCTCCAACCTGCTGTAAAATGCTTGATTTCGAGAGTGAGCGAAACTAATGAAAACATTGTTGGGGTAAAACCTAAAGGGAAAGGCCTAGCACCAAATTGCATTGGCCATCTGATCTAACTTCTGGAGGCAGTCAAAATGAGTATTAGAATTCTTCCCTACCTTATTCCTGTGCTGAGATACAGGCTGCTCCAACCTGCTGTAAAATGCTTGATTTCGAGAGTGAGCGAAACTAATGAAAACATTGTTGGGGTAAAACCTAAAGGGAAAGACCTAGCACCAAATCCAATTTGCCATCTGATCTAACTTCTGGAGGCAGTCAAAATGAGTATTTGAATTCTTCCCTACCTTATTCCTGTGCTGAGATACAGGCTGCTCCAACCTGCTGTAAAATGCTTGATTTCGAGAGTGAGCGAAACTAATGAAAACATTGTTGGGGTAAAACCTAAAGGGAAAGGCCTAGCACCAAATTGCATTGGCCATCTGATCTAACTTCTGGAGGCAGTCAAAATGAGTATTTGAATTCTTCCCTACCTTATTCTGTGCTGAGATACAGGCTGCTCCAACCTGCTGTAAAATGCTTGATTTCGAGAGTGATCGAAACTAATGAAAACATTGTTGGGGTAAAACCTAAAGGGAAAGACCTAGCACCAAATACAATTTGCCATCTGATCTAACTTCTGGAGGCAGTCAAAATGAGTATTTGAATTCTTCCCTACCTTATTCCTGTGCTTAGATACTGGCTGCTCCAACCTGCTGTAAAATGCTTGATTTCGAGAGTGATCGAAACTAATGAAAACATTGTTGGGGTAAAACCTAAAGGGAAAGACCTAGCACCAAATTGCATTGGCCATCTGATCTAACTTCTGGAGGCAGTCAAAATGATCCTTAGAATTCTTCCCTACCTTATTCCTGTGCTGAGATACAGGCTGCTCCAACCTGCTGTAAAATGCTTGATTTCGAGAGTGAGCGAAACTAATGAAAACATTGTTGGGGTAAAACCTAAAGGGAAAGGCCTAGCACCAAATTGCATTGGCCATCTGATCTAACTTCTGGAGGCAGTCAAAATGATCCTTAGAATTCTTCCCTACCTTATTCCTGTGCTGAGATACAGGCTGCTCCAACCTGCTGTAAAATGCTTGATTTCGAGAGTGAGCGAAACTAATGAAAACATTGTTGGGGTAAAACCTAAAGGGAAAGGCCTAGCACCAAATACAATTTGCCATCTGATCTAACTTCTGGAGGCAGTCAAAATGATCCTTAGAATTCTTCCCTACCTTATTCCTGTGCTGAGATACAGGCTGCTCCAACCTGCTGTAAAATGCTTGATTTCGAGAGTGAGCGAAACTAATGAAAACATTGTTGGGGTAAAACCTAAAGGGAAAGACCTAGCACCAAATACAATTTGCCATCTGATCTAACTTCTGGAGGCAGTCAAAATGAGTATTTGAATTCTTCCCTACCTTATTCCTGTGCTGAGATACAGGCTGCTCCAACCTGCTGTAAAATGCTTGATTTCGAGAGTGAGCGAAACTAATGAAAACATTGTTGGCGAAAAACCTAAAGGGAAAGGTCTAGCACCAAATTGCATTGGCCATCTGATCTAACTTCTGGAGGCAGTCAAAATGATCCTTAGAATTCTTCCCTACCTTATTCCTGTGCTGAGATACAGGCTGCTCCAACCTGCTGTAAAATGCTTGATTTCGAGAGTGAGCGAAACTAATGAAAACATTGTTGGGGTAAAACCTAAAGGGAAAGACCTAGCACCAAATACAATTTGCCATCTGATCTAACTTCTGGAGGCAGTCAAAATGATCCTTAGAATTCTTCCCTACCTTATTCCTGTGCTGAGATACAGGCTGCTCCAACCTGCTGTAAAATGTTTGATTTCGAGAGTGATCGAAACTAATGAAAACATTGTTGGGGTAAAACCTAAAGAGAAAGACCTAGCACCAAATACAATTTGCCATCTGATCTAACTTCTGGAGGCAGTCAAAATGATCCTTAGAATTCTTCCCTACCTTATTCCTGTGCTGAGATACAGGCTGCTCCAACCTGCTGTAAAATGCTTGATTTCGAGAGTGAGCGAAACTAATGAAAACATTGTTGGGGTAAAACCTAAAGGGAAAGACCTAGTACCAGATACAATTTGCCATCTGATCTAACTTCTGGAGGCAGTCAAAATGAGTATTTGAATTCTTCCCTACCTTATTCCTGTGCTGAGATACAGGCTGCTCCAACCTGCTGTAAAATGCTTGATTTCAAGAGTGATCGAAACTAATGAAAACATTGTTGGGGTAAAACCTAAAGGGAAAGACCTTGCACCAAATTGCATTGGCCATCTGATCTAACTTCTGGAGGCAGTCAAAATGAGTATTTGAATTCTTCCCTACCTTATTCCTGTGCTGAGATACAGGCTGCTCCAACCTGCTGTAAAATGCTTGATTTCGAGAGTGATCGAAACTAATGAAAACATTGTTGGGGTAAAACCTAAAGGGAAAGACCTAGCACCAAATTGCATTGGCCATCTGATCTAACTTCTGGAGGCAGTCAAAATGATCCTTAGAATTCTTCCCTACCTTATTCCTGTGCTGAGATACAGGCTGCTCCAACCTGCTGTAAAATGCTTGATTTCGAGAGTGAGCGAAACTAATGAAAACATTGTTGGGGTAAAACCTAAAGGGAAAGACCTAGCACCAAATACAATTTGCCATCTGATCTAACTTCTGGAGGCAGTCAGAATGAGTATTTGAATTCTTCCCTACCTTATTCCTGTGCTGAGATACAGGCTGCTCCAACCTGCTGTAAAATGCTTGATTTCGAGAGTGAGCGAAACTAATGAAAACATTGTTGGGGTAAAACCTAAAGGGAAAGGCCTAGCACCAAATTGCATTGGCCATCTGATCTAACTTCTGGAGGCAGTCAAAATGAGTATTTGAATTCTTCCCTACCTTATTCCTGTGCTGAGATACAGGCTGCTCCAACCTGCTGTAAAATGCTTGATTTCGAGAGTGAGCGAAACTAATGAAAACATTGTTGGGGTAAAACCTAAAGGGAAAGGTCTAGCACCAAATTGCATTGGCCATCTGATCTAACTTCTGGAGGCAGTCAAAATGAGTATTTGAATTCTTCCCTACCTTATTCCTGTGCTGAGATACAGGCTGCTCCAACCTGCTGTAAAATGCTTGATTTCGAGAGTGAGCGAAACTAATGAAAACATTGTTGGGGTAAAACCTAAAGGGAAAGACCTAGCACCAAATACAATTTGCCATCTGATCTAACTTCTGGAGGCAGTCAGAATGAGTATTTGAATTCTTCCCTACCTTATTCCTGTGCTGAGATACAGGCTGCTCCAACCTGCTGTAAAATGCTTGATTTCAAAATGAGCGAAACTAATGAAAACATTGTTGGGGTAAAACCTAAAGGGAAAGGCCTAGCACCAAATTGCATTGGCCATCTGATCTAACTTCTGGAGGCAGTCAAAATGAGTATTTGAATTCTTCCCTACCTTATTCCTGTGCTGAGATACAGGCTGCTCCAACCTGCTGTAAAATGCTTGATTTCGAGAGTGAGCGAAATTAATGAAAACATTGTTGGGGTAAAACCTAAAGGGAAAGACCTAGCACCAGATACAATTTGCCATCTGATCTAACTTCTGGAGGCAGTCAAAATGAGTATTTGAATTCTTCCCTACCTTATTCCTGTGCTGAGATACAGGCTGCTCCAACCTGCTGTAAAATGCTTGATTTCGAGAGTGAGCGAAACTAATGAAAACATTGTTGGGGTAAAACCTAAAGGGAAAGGCCTAGCACCAAATTGCATTGGCCATCTGATCTAACTTCTGGAGGCAGTCAAAATGATCCTTAGAATTCTTCCCTACCTTATTCCTGTGCTGAGATACAGGCTGCTCCAACCTGCTGTAAAATGCTTGATTTCGAGAGTGAGCGAAACTAATGAAAACATTGTTGGGGTAAAACCTAAAGGGAAAGACCTTGCACCAAATTGCATTGGCCATCTGATCTAACTTCTGGAGGCAGTCAAAATGAGTATTTGAATTCTTCCCTACCTTATTCCTGTGCTGAGATACAGGCTGCTCCAACCTGCTGTAAAATGCTTGATTTCGAGAGTGATCGAAACTAATGAAAACATTGTTGGGGTAAAACCTAAAGGGAAAGACCTAGCACCAAATTGCATTGGCCATCTGCTCTAACTTCTGGAGGCAGTCAAAATGATCCTTAGAATTCTTCCCTACCTTATTCCTGTGCTGAGATACAGGCTGCTCCAACCTGCTGTAAAATGCTTGATTTCGAGAGTGAGCGAAACTAATGAAAACATTGTTGGGGTAAAACCTAAAGGGAAAGGCCTAGCACCAAATTGCATTGGCCATCTGATCTAACTTCTGGAGGCAGTCAAAATGATCCTTAGAATTCTTCCCTACCTTATTCCTGTGCTGAGATACAGGCTGCTCCAACCTGCTGTAAAATGCTTGATTTCGAGAGTGAGCGAAACTAATGAAAACATTGTTGGGGTAAAACCTAAAGGGAAAGGCCTAGCACCAAATACAATTTGCCATCTGATCTAACTTCTGGAGGCAGTCAAAATGATCCTTAGAATTCTTCCCTACCTTATTCCTGTGCTGAGATACAGGCTGCTCCAACCTGCTGTAAAATGCTTGATTTCGAGAGTGAGCGAAACTAATGAAAACATTGTTGGGGTAAAACCTAAAGGGAAAGACCTAGCACCAAATTGCATTGGCCATCTGATCTAACTTCTGGAGGCAGTCAAAATGAGTATTTGAATTCTTCCCTACCTTATTCCTGTGCTGAGATACAGGCTGCTCCAACCTGCTGTAAAATGCTTGATTTCGAGAGTGAGCGAAACTAATGAAAACATTGTTGGCGAAAAACCTAAAGGGAAAGGTCTAGCACCAAATTGCATTGGCCATCTGATCTAACTTCTGGAGGCAGTCAAAATGATCCTTAGAATTCTTCCCTACCTTATTCCTGTGCTGAGATACAGGCTGCTCCAACCTGCTGTAAAATGCTTGATTTCGAGAGTGAGCGAAACTAATGAAAACATTGTTGGGGTAAAACCTAAAGGGAAAGACCTAGCACCAAATACAATTTGCCATCTGATCTAACTTCTGGAGGCAGTCAAAATGATCCTTAGAATTCTTCCCTACCTTATTCCTGTGCTGAGATACAGGCTGCTCCAACCTGCTGTAAAATGTTTGATTTCGAGTGTGATCGAAACTAATGAAAACATTGTTGGGGTAAAACCTAAAGAGAAAGACCTAGCACCAAATACAATTTGCCATCTGATCTAACTTCTGGAGGCAGTCAAAATGATCCTTAGAATTCTTCCCTACCTTATTCCTGTGCTGAGATACAGGCTGCTCCAACCTGCTGTAAAATGCTTGATTTCGAGAGTGAGCGAAACTAATGAAAACATTGTTGGGGTAAAACCTAAAGGAAAAGACCTAGTACCAGATACAATTTGCCATCTGATCTAACTTCTGGAGGCAGTCAAAATGAGTATTTGAATTCTTCCCTACCTTATTCCTGTGCTGAGATACAGGCTGCTCCAACCTGCTGTAAAATGCTTGATTTCAAGAGTGATCGAAACTAATGAAAACATTGTTGGGGTAAAACCTAAAGGGAAAGACCTTGCACCAAATTGCATTGGCCATCTGATCTAACTTCTGGAGGCAGTCAAAATGAGTATTTGAATTCTTCCCTACCTTATTCCTGTGCTGAGATACAGGCTGCTCCAACCTGCTGTAAAATGCTTGATTTCGAGAGTGATCGAAAGTAATGAAAACATTGTTGGGGTAAAACCTAAAGGGAAAGACCTAGCACCAAATTGCATTGGCCATCTGATCTAACTTCTGGAGGCAGTCAAAATGATCCTTAGAATTCTTCCCTACCTTATTCCTGTGCTGAGATACAGGCTGCTCCAACCTGCTGTAAAATGCTTGATTTCGAGAGTGAGCGAAACTAATGAAAACATTGTTGGGGTAAAACCTAAAGGGAAAGGCCTAGGACCAAATTGCATTGGCCATCTGATCTAACTTCTGGAGGCAGTCAAAATGAGTATTAGAATTCTTCCCTACCTTATTCCTGTGCTGAGATACAGGCTGCTCCAACCTGCTGTAAAATGCTTGATTTCGGGAGTGAGCGAAACTAATGAAAACATTGTTGGGGTAAAACCTAAAGGGAAAGACCTAGCACCAAATACAATTTGCCATCTGATCTAACTTCTGGAGGCAGTCAAAATGAGTATTTGAATTCTTCCCTACCTTATTCCTGTGCTGAGATACAGGCTGCTCCAACCTGCTGTAAAATGCTTGATTTCGAGAGTGAGCGAAACTAATGAAAACATTGTTGGGGTAAAACCTAAAGGGAAAGGCCTAGCACCAAATTGCATTGGCCATCTGATCTAACTTCTGGAGGCATTCAAAATGATCCTTAGAATTCTTCCCTACCTTATTCCTGTTCTGAGATACAGGCTGCTCCAACCTGCTGTAAAATGCTTGATTTCGAGAGTGAGCGAAACTAATGAAAACATTGTTGGGGTAAAACCTAAAGGGAAAGACCTAGCACCAAATACAATTTGCCATCTGATCTAACTTCTGGAGGCAGTCAAAATGAGTATTTGAATTCTTCCCTACCTTATTCCTGTGCTGAGATACAGGCTGCTCCAACCTGCTGTAAAATGCTTGATTTCGAGAGTGAGCGAAACTAATGAAAACATTGTTGGGGTAAAACCTAAAGGGAAAGGCCTAGCACCAAATTGCATTGGCCATCTGATCTAACTTCTGGAGGCAGTCAAAATGAGTATTTGAATTCTTCCCTACCTTATTCCTGTGCTGAGATACAGGCTGCTCCAACCTGCTGTAAAATGCTTGATTTCGAGAGTGAGCGAAACTAATGAAAACATTGTTGGGGTAAAACCTAAAGGGAAAGGTCTAGCACCAAATTGCATTGGCCATCTGATCTAACTTCTGGAGGCAGTCAAAATGAGTATTTGAATTCTTCCCTACCTTATTCCTGTGCTGAGATACAGGCTGCTCCAACCTGCTGTAAAATGCTTGATTTCGAGAGTGAGCGAAACTAATGAAAACATTGTTGGGGTAAAACCTAAAGGGAAAGACCTAGCACCAAATACAATTTGCCATCTGATCTAACTTCTGGAGGCAGTCAGAATGAGTATTTGAATTCTTCCCTACCTTATTCCTGTGCTGAGATACAGGCTGCTCCAACCTGCTGTAAAATGCTTGATTTCAAAATGAGCGAAACTAATGAAAACATTGTTGGGGTAAAACCTAAAGGGAAAGGCCTAGCACCAAATTGCATTGGCCATCTGATCTAACTTCTGGAGGCAGTCAAAATGAGTATTTGAATTCTTCCCTACCTTATTCCTGTGCTGAGATACAGGCTGCTCCAACCTGCTGTAAAATGCTTGATTTCGAGAGTGAGCGAAATTAATGAAAACATTGTTGGGGTAAAACCTAAAGGGAAAGACCTAGCACCAGATACAATTTGCCATCTGATCTAACTTCTGGAGGCAGTCAAAATGAGTATTTGAATTCTTCCCTACCTTATTCCTGTGCTGAGATACAGGCTGCTCCAACCCTGCTGTAAAATGCTTGATTTCGAGAGTGAGCGAAACTAATGAAAACATTGTTGGGGTAAAACCTAAAGGAAAAGGCCTAGCACCAAATTGCATTGGCCATCTGATCTAACTTCTGGAGGCAGTCAAAATGATCCTTAGAATTCTTCCCTACCTTATTCCTGTGCTGAGATACAGGCTGCTCCAACCTGCTGTAAAATGCTTGATTTCGAGAGTGAGCGAAACTAATGAAAACATTGTTGGGGTAAAACCTAAAGGGAAAGACCTTGCACCAAATTGCATTGGCCATCTGATCTAACTTCTGGAGGCAGTCAAAATGAGTATTTGAATTCTTCCCTACCTTATTCCTGTGCTGAGATACAGGCTGCTCCAACCTGCTGTAAAATGCTTGATTTCGAGAGTGATCGAAAGTAATGAAAACATTGTTGGGGTAAAACCTAAAGGGAAAGACCTAGCACCAAATTGCATTGGCCATCTGCTCTAACTTCTGGAGGCAGTCAAATGATCCTTAGAATTCTTCCCTACCTTATTCCTGTGCTGAGATACAGGCTGCTCCAACCTGCTGTAAAATGCTTGATTTCGAGAGTGAGCGAAACTAATGAAAACATTGTTGGGGTAAAACCTAAAGGGAAAGGCCTAGCACCAAATTGCATTGGCCATCTGATCTAACTTCTGGAGGCAGTCAAAATGATCCTTAGAATTCTTCCCTACCTTATTCCTGTGCTGAGATACAGGCTGCTCCAACCTGCTGTAAAATGCTTGATTTCGAGAGTGAGCGAAACTAATGAAAACATTGTTGGGGTAAAACCTAAAGGGAAAGACCTAGCACCAAATACAATTTGCCATCTGATCTAACTTCTGGAGGCAGTCAAAATGATCCTTAGAATTCTTCCCTACCTTATTCCTGTGCTGAGATACAGGCTGCTCCAACCTGCTGTAAAATGCTTGATTTCGGGAGTGAGCGAAACTAATGAAAACATTGTTGGGGTAAAACCTAAAGGGAAAGACCTAGCACCAAATCCAATTTGCCATCTGATCTAACTTCTGGAGGCAGTCAAAATGAGTATTTGAATTCTTCCCTACCTTATTCCTGTGCTGAGATACAGGCTGCTCCAACCTGCTGTAAAATGCTTGATTTCGAGAGTGAGCGAAACTAATGAAAACATTGTTGGGGTAAAACCTAAAGGGAAAGGCCTAGCACCAAATTCCATTGGCCATCTGATCTAACTTCTGGAGGCAGTCAAAATGATCCATAGAATTCTTCCCTACCTTATTCCTGTGCTGAGATACAGGCTGCTCCAACCTGCTGTAAAATGCTTGATTTCGAGAGTGAGCGAAACTAATGAAAACATTGTTGGGGTAAAACCTAAAGGGAAAGGTCTAGCACCAAATTGCATTGGCCATCTGATCTAACTTCTGGAGGCAGTCAAAATGATCCTTAGAATTCTTCCCTACCTTATTCCTGTGCTGAGATACAGGCTGCTCCAACCTGCTGTAAAATGCTTGATTTCGAGAGTGAGCGAAACTAATGAAAACATTGTTGGGGTAAAACCTAAAGGGAAAGACCTAGCACCAAATACAATTTGCCATCTGATCTAAATTCTGGAGGCAGTCAGAATGAGTATTTGAATTCTTCCCTACCTTATTCCTGTGCTGAGATACAGGCTGCTCCAACCTGCTGTAAAATGCTTGATTTCGAGAGTGAGCGAAACTAATGAAAGCATTGTTGGGGTAAAACCTAAAGGGAAAGGCCTAGCACCAAATTGCATTGGCCATCTGATCTAACTTCTGGAGGCAGTCAAAATGATCCTTAGAATTCTTCCCTACCTTATTCCTGTGCTGAGATACAGGCTGCTCCAACCTGCTGTAAAATGCTTGATTTCGAGAGTGAGCGAAACTAATGAAAACATTGTTGGGGTAAAACCTAAAGGGAAAGGCCTAGCACCAAATTGCATTGGCCATCTGATCTAACTTCTGGAGGCAGTCAAAATGAGTATTTGAATTCTTCCCTACCTTATTCCTGTGCTGAGATACAGGCTGCTCCAACCTGCTGTAAAATGCTTGATTTCGAGAGTGAGCGAAACTAATGAAAACATTGTTGGGGTAAAACCTAAAGGGAAAGACCTAGCACCAAATACAATTTGCCATCTGATCTAACTTCTGGAGGCAGTCAAAATGAGTATTTGAATTCTTCCCTACCTTATTCCTGTGCTGAGATACAGGCTGCTCCAACCTGCTGTAAAATGCTTGATTTCGAGAGTGAGCGAAACTAATGAAAACATTGTTGGGGTAAAACCTAAAGGGAAAGGCCTAGCACCAAATACAATTTGCCATCTGATCTAACTTCTGGAGGCAGTCAAAATGAGTATTTGAATTCTTCCCTACCTTATTCCTGTGCTGAGATACAGGCTGCTCCAACCTGCTGTAAAATGCTTGATTTCGAGAGTGAGCGAAACTAATGAAAACATTGTTGGGGTAAAACCTAAAGGGAAAGGTCTAGCACCAAATTGCATTGGCCATCTGATCTAACTTCTGGAGGCAGTCAAAATGATCCTTAGAATTCTTCCCTACCTTATTCCTGTGCTGAGATACAGGCTGCTCCAACCTGCTGTAAAATGCTTGATTTCGAGAGTGAGCGAAACTAATGAAAACATTGTTGGGGTAAAACCTAAAGGGAAAGACCTAGCACCAAATACAATTTGCCATCTGATCTAACTTCTGGAGGCAGTCAAAATGAGTATTGGAATTCTTCCCTGCCTTATTCCTGTGCTGAGATACAGGCTGCTCCAACCTGCTGTAAAATGCTTGATTTCGAGAGTGAGCGAAACTAATGAAAACATTGTTGGGGTAAAACCTAAAGGGAAAGACCTAGCACCAAATACAATTTGCCACCTGATCTAACTTCTGGAGGCAGTCAAAATGATCCTTAGAATTCTTCCCTACCTTATTCCTGTGCTGAGATACAGGCTGCTCCAACCTGCTGTAAAATGTTTGATTTCGAGAGTGATCGAAACTAATGAAAACATTGTTGGGGTAAAACCTAAAGAGAAAGACCTAGCACCAAATACAATTTGCCATCTGATCTAACTTCTGGAGGCAGTCAAAATGATCCTTAGAATTCTTCCCTACCTTATTCCTGTGCTGAGATACAGGGTGCTCCAACCTGCTGTAAAATGCTTGATTTCGAGATTGAGCGAAACTAATGAAAACATTGTTGGGGTAAAACCTAAAGGGAAAGACCTAGCACCAAATACAATTTGCCATCTGATCTAACTTCTGGAGGCAGTCAAAATGATCCTTAGAATTCTTCCCTACCTTATTCCTGTGCTGAGATACAGGCTGCTCCAACCTGCTGTAAAATGCTTGATTTCGAGAGTGAGCGAAACTAATGAAAACATTGTTGGGGTAAAACCTAAAGGGAAAGGCCTAGCACCAAATTGCATTGGCCATCTGATCTAAGTTCTGGAGGCAGTCAAAATGAGTATTTGAATTCTTCCCTACCTTATTCCTGTGCTGAGATACAGGCTGCTCCAACCTGCTGTAAAATGCTTGATTTCGAGAGTGAGCGAAACTAATGAAAACATTGTTGGGGTAAAACCTAAAGGGAAAGACCTAGCACCAAATACAATTTGCCATCTGATCTAACTTCTGGAGGCAGTCAAAATGAGTATTTGAATTCTTCCCTACCTTATTCCTGTGCTGAGATACAGGCTGCTCCAACCTGCTGTAAAATGCTTGATTTCGAGAGTGAGCGAAACTAATGAAAACATTGTTGGGGTAAAACCTAAAGGGAAAGGTCTAGCACCAAATACAATCTGCCATCTGATCTAACTTCTGGAGGCAGTCAAAATGAGTATTTGAATTCTTCCCTGCCTTATTCCTGTGCTGAGATACAGGCTGCTCCAACCTGCTGTAAAATGCTTGATTTCGAGAGTGAGCGAAACTAATGAAAACATTGTTGGGGTAAAACCTAAAGGGAAAGACCTAGCACCAGATACAATTTGCCATCTGATCTAACTTCTGGAGGCAGTCAAAATGAGTATTTGAATTCTTCCCTACCTTATTCCTGTGCTGAGATACAGGCTGCTCCAACCTGCTGTAAAATGCTTGATTTCGAGAGTAAGCGAAACTAATGAAAACATTGTTGGGGTAAAACCTAAAGGGAAAGGCCTAGCACCAAATTGCATTGGCCATCTGATCTAACTTCTGGAGGCAGTCAAAATGATCCTTAGAATTCTTCCCTACCTTATTCCTGTGCTGAGATACAGGCTGCTCCAACCTGCTGTAAAATGCTTGATTTCGAGAGTGAGCGAAACTAATGAAAACATTGTTGGGGTAAAACCTAAAGGGAAAGGCCTAGCACCAAATTGCATTGGCCATCTGATCTAACTTCTGGAGGCAGTCAAAATGAGTATTAGAATTCTTCCCTACCTTATTCCTGTGCTGAGATACAGGCTGCTCCAACCTGCTGTAAAATGCTTGATTTCGAGAGTGAGCGAAACTAATGAAAACATTGTTGGGGTAAAACCTAAAGGGAAAGGCCTAGCACCAAATACAATTTGCCATCTGATCTAACTTCTGGAGGCAGTCAAAATGATCCTTATAATTCTTCCCTACCTTATTCCTGTGCTGAGATACAGGCTGCTCCAACCTGCTGTAAAATGCTTGATTTCGAGAGTGAGCGAAACTAATGAAAACATTGTTGGGGTAAAACCTAAAGGGAAAGGTCTAGCACCAAATTGCATTGGCCATCTGATCTAACTTCTGGAGGCAGTCAAAATGATCCTTAGAATTCTTCCCTACCTTATTCCTGTGCTGAGATACAGGCTGCTCCAACCTGCTGTAAAATGCTTGATTTCGAGAGTGAGCGAAACTAATGAAAACATTGTTGGGGTAAAACCTAAAGGGAAAGACCTAGCACCAAATACAATTTGCCATCTGATCTAACTTCTGGAGGCAGTCAAAATGAGTATTGGAATTCTTCCCTACCTTATTCCTGTGCTGAGATACAGGCTGCTCCAACCTGCTGTAAAATGCTTGATTTCGAGAGTGAGCGAAACTAATGAAAACATTGTTGGGGTAAAACCTAAAGGGAAAGACCTAGCACCAAATACAATTTGCCACCTGATCTAACTTCTGGAGGCAGTCAAAATGATCCTTAGAATTCTTCCCTACCTTATTCCTGTGCTGAGATACAGGCTGCTCCAACCTGCTGTAAAATGTTTGATTTCGAGAGTGATCGAAACTAATGAAAACATTGTTGGGGTAAAACCTAAAGAGAAAGACCTAGCACCAAATACAATTTGCCATCTGATCTAACTTCTGGAGGCAGTCAAAATGATCCTTAGAATTCTTCCCTACCTTATTCCTGTGCTGAGATACAGGGTGCTCCAACCTGCTGTAAAATGCTTGATTTCGAGATTGAGCGAAACTAATGAAAACATTGTTGGGGTAAAACCTAAAGGGAAAGACCTAGCACCAAATACAATTTGCCATCTGATCTAACTTCTGGAGGCAGTCAAAATGATCCTTAGAATTCTTCCCTACCTTATTCCTGTGCTGAGATACAGGCTGCTCCAACCTGCTGTAAAATGCTTGATTTCGAGAGTGAGCGAAACTAATGAAAACATTGTTGGGGTAAAACCTAAAGGGAAAGGCCTAGCACCAAATTGCATTGGCCATCTGATCTAACTTCTGGAGGCAGTCAAAATGAGTATTTGAATTCTTCCCTACCTTATTCCTGTGCTGAGATACAGGCTGCTCCAACCTGCTGTAAAATGCTTGATTTCGAGAGTGAGCGAAACTAATGAAAACATTGTTGGGGTAAAACCTAAAGGGAAAGACCTAGCACCAAATACAATTTGCCATCTGATCTAACTTCTGGAGGCAGTCAAAATGAGTATTTGAATTCTTCCCTACCTTATTCCTGTGCTGAGATACAGGCTGCTCCAACCTGCTGTAAAATGCTTGATTTCGAGAGTGAGCGAAACTAATGAAAACATTGTTGGGGTAAAACCTAAAGGGAAAGGTCTAGCACCAAATACAATCTGCCATCTGATCTAACTTCTGGAGGCAGTCAAAATGAGTATTTGAATTCTTCCCTGCCTTATTCCTGTGCTGAGATACAGGCTGCTCCAACCTGCTGTAAAATGCTTGATTTCGAGAGTGAGCGAAACTAATGAAAACATTGTTGGGGTAAAACCTAAAGGGAAAGACCTAGCACCAGATACAATTTGCCATCTGATCTAACTTCTGGAGGCAGTCAAAATGAGTATTTGAATTCTTCCCTACCTTATTCCTGTGCTGAGATACAGGCTGCTCCAACCTGCTGTAAAATGCTTGATTTCGAGAGTAAGCGAAACTAATGAAAACATTGTTGGGGTAAAACCTAAAGGGAAAGGCCTAGCACCAAATTGCATTGGCCATCTGATCTAACTTCTGGAGGCAGTCAAAATGATCCTTAGAATTCTTCCCTACCTTATTCCTGTGCTGAGATACAGGCTGCTCCAACCTGCTGTAAAATGCTTGATTTCGAGAGTGAGCGAAACTAATGAAAACATTGTTGGGGTAAAACCTAAAGGGAAAGGCCTAGCACCAAATTGCATTGGCCATCTGATCTAACTTCTGGAGGCAGTCAAAATGAGTATTAGAATTCTTCCCTACCTTATTCCTGTGCTGAGATACAGGCTGCTCCAACCTGCTGTAAAATGCTTGATTTCGAGAGTGAGCGAAACTAATGAAAACATTGTTGGGGTAAAACCTAAAGGGAAAGGCCTAGCACCAAATACAATTTGCCATCTGATCTAACTTCTGGAGGCAGTCAAAATGATCCTTATAATTCTTCCCTACCTTATTCCTGTGCTGAGATACAGGCTGCTCCAACCTGCTGTAAAATGCTTGATTTCGAGAGTGAGCGAAACTAATGAAAACATTGTTGGGGTAAAACCTAAAGGGAAAGGTCTAGCACCAAATTGCATTGGCCATCTGATCTAACTTCTGGAGGCAGTCAAAATGATCCTTAGAATTCTTCCCTACCTTATTCCTGTGCTGAGATACAGGCTGCTCCAACCTGCTGTAAAATGCTTGATTTCGAGAGTGAGCGAAACTAATGAAAACATTGTTGGGGTAAAACCTAAAGGGAAAGACCTAGCACCAAATACAATTTGCCATCTGATCTAACTTCTGGAGGCAGTCAGAATGAGTATTTGAATTCTTCCCTACCTTATTCCTGTGCTGAGATACAGGCTGCTCCAACCTGCTGTAAAATGCTTGATTTCGAGAGTGAGCGAAACTAATGAAAACATTGTTGGGGTAAAACCTAAAGGGAAAGACCTAGCACCAAATACAATTTGCCATCTGATCTAACTTCTGGAGGCAGTCAAAATGAGTATTTGAATTCTTCCCTACCTTATTCCTGTGCTGAGATACAGGCTGCTCCAACCTGCTGTAAAATGCTTGATTTCGAGAGTGAGCGAAACTAATGAAAACATTGTTGGGGTAAAACCTAAAGGGAAAGGCCTAGTACCAAATACAATTTGCCATCTGATCTAACTTCTGGAGGCAGTCAAAATGAGTATTTGAATTCTTCCCTACCTTATTCCTGTGCTGAGATACAGGCTGCTCCAACCTGCTGTAAAATGCTTGATTTCGAGAGTGATCGAAACTAATGAAAACATTGTTGGGGTAAAACCTAAAGGGAAAGGTCTAGCACCAAATTGCATTGGCCATCTGATCTAACTTCTGGAGGCAGTCAAAATGATCCTTAGAATTCTTCCCTACCTTATTCCTGTGCTGAGATACAGGCTGCTCCAACCTGCTGTAAAATGCTTGATTTCGAGAGTGAGCGAAACTAATGAAAACATTGTTGGGGTAAAACCTAAAGGGAAAGGCCTAGCACCAAATACAATTTGCCATCTGATCTAACTTCTGGAGGCAGTCAGAATGAGTATTTGAATTCTTCCCTACCTTATTCCTGTGCTGAGATACAGGCTGCTCCAACCTGCTGTAAAATGCTTGATTTCGAGAGTGAGCGAAACTAATGAAAACATTGTTGGGGTAAAACCTAAAGGGAAAGGCCTAGCACCAAATTGCATTGGCCATCTGATCTAACTTCTGGAGGCAGTCAAAATGAGTATTAGAATTCTTCCCTACCTTATTCCTGTGCTGAGATACAGGCTGCTCCAACCTGCTGTAAAATGCTTGATTTCGAGAGTGAGCGAAACTAATGAAAACATTGTTGGGGTAAAACCTAAAGGGAAAGGCCTAGCACCAAATTGCATTGGCCATCTGATCTAACTTCTGGAGGCAGTCAAAATGAGTATTTGAATTCTTCCCTACCTTATTCCTGTGCTGAGATACAGGCTGCTCCAACCTGCTGTAAAATGCTTGATTTCGAGAGTGATCGAAACTAATGAAAACATTGTTGGGGTAAAACCTAAAGTGAAAGACCTAGCACCAAATACAATTTGCCATCTGATCTAACTTCTGGAGGCAGTCAAAATGAGTATTGGAATTCTTCCCTGCCTTATTCCTGTGCTGAGATACAGGCTGCTCCAACCTGCTGTAAAATGCTTGATTTCGAGAGTGAGCGAAACTAATGAAAACATTGTTGGGGTAAAACCTAAAGGACTTGACCTGGCACCAAATACAATTTGCCATCTGATCTAACTTCTGGAGGCAGTCAAAATGATCCTTAGAATTCTTCCCTACCTTATTCCTGTGCTGAGATACAGGCTGCTCCAACCTGCTGTAAAATGTTTGATTTCGAGAGTGAGCAAAACTAATGAAAACATTGTTGGGGTAAAACCTAAAGAGAAAGACCTAGCACCAAATACAATTTGCCATCTGATCTAACTTCTGGAGGCAGTCAAAATGATCCTTAGAATTCTTCCCTACCTTATTCCTGTGCTGAGATACAGGGTGCTCCAACCTGCTGTAAAATGCTTGATTTCGAGAGTGAGCGAAACTAATGAAAACATTGTTGGGGTAAAACCTAAAGGGAAAGACCTAGCACCAGATGCAATTTGCCATCTGATCTAACTTCTGGAGGCAGTCAAAATGAGTATTTGAATTCTTCCCTACCTTATTCCTGTGCTGAGATACAGGCTGCTCCAACCTGCTGTAAAATGCTTGATTTCGAGAATGATCGAAATTAATGAAAACATTGTTGGGGTAAAACCTAAAGGGAAAGACCTAGCACCAAATACAATTTGCCATCTGATCTACCTTCTGGAGACAGTCAAAATGATCCTTAGAATTCTTCCCTACCTTATTCCTGTGCTGAGATACAGGGTGCTCCAACCTGCTGTAAAATGCTTGATTTCGAGAGTGAGCGAAACTAATGAAAACATTGTTGGGGTAAAACCTAAAGGGAAAGACCTAGCACCAAATACAATTTGCCATCTGATCTAACTTCTGGAGGCAGTCAAAATGAGTATTTGAATTCTTCCCTACCTTATTCCTGTGCTGAGATACAGGCTGCTCCAACCTGCTGTAAAATGCTTGATTTCGAGAGTGAGCGAAACTAATGAAAACATTGTTGGGGTAAAACCTAAAGGGAAAGGCCTAGCACCAAATTGCATTGGCCATCTGATCTAACTTCTGGAGGCAGTCAAAACGAGTATTTGAATTCTTCCCTACCTTATTCCTGTGCTGAGATACAGGCTGCTCCAACCTGCTGTAAAATGCTTGATTTCGAGAGTGAGCGAAACTAATCAAAACATTGTTGGGGTAAAACCTAAAGGGAAAGACCTAGCACCAAATACAATTTGCCATCTGATCTAACTTCTGGAGGCAGTCACAATGATCCTTAGAATTCTTCCCTACCTTATTCCTGTGCTGAGATACAGGCTGCTCCAACCTGCTGTAAAATGCTTGATTTCGAGAGTGAGCGAAACTAATGAAAACATTGTTAGCGAAAAACCTAAAGGGAAAGGCCTAGCACCAAATTGCCTTGGCCATCTGATCTAACTTCTGGAGGCAGTCAAAATGATCCTTAGAATTCTTCCCTACCTTATTCCTGTGCTGAGATACAGGCTGCTCCAACCTGCTGTAAAATGCTTGATTTCGGGAGTGAGCGAAACTAATGAAAACATTGTTGGGGTAAAACCTAAAGGGAAAGACCTAGCACCAAATACAATTTGCCATCTGATCTAACTTCTGGAGGCAGTCAAAATGAGTATTTGAATTCTTCCCTACCTTATTCCTGTGCTGAGATACAGGCTGCTCCAACCTGCTGTAAAATGCTTGATTTCGAGAGTGAGCGAAACTAATGAAAACATTGTTGGGGTAAAACCTAAAGGGAAAGACCTAGCACCAAATACAATTTGCCATCTGATCTAACTTCTGGAGGCAGTCAAAATGATCCTTAGAATTCTTCCCTACGTTATTCCTGTGCTGAGATACAGGCTGCTCCAACCTGCTGTAAAATGCTTGATTTCGAGAGTGATCGAAACTAATGAAAACATTGTTGGGGTAAAACCTAAAGGGAAAGGCCTAGCACCAAATTGCATTGGCCATCTGATCTAACTTCTGGAGGCAGTCAAAATGAGTATTTGAATTCTTCCCTACCTTATTCCTGTGCTGAGATACAGGCTGCTCCAACCTGCTGTAAAATGCTTGATTTCGAGAGTGAGCGAAACTAATGAAAACATTGTTGGGGTAAAACCTAAAGGGAAAGACCTAGCACCAAATACAATTTGCCATCTGATCTAACTTCTGGAGGCAGTCAAAATGAGTATTTGAATTCTTCCCTACCTTATTCCTGTGCTGAGATACAGGCTGCTCCAACCTGCTGTAAAATGCTTGATTTCGAGAGTGAGCGAAACTAATGAAAACATTGTTGGGGTAAAACCTAAAGGGAAAGGCCTAGCACCAAATTGCATTGGCCATCTGATCTAACTTCTGGAGGCAGTCAAAACGAGTATTTGAATTCTTCCCTACCTTATTCCTGTGCTGAGATACAGGCTGCTCCAACCTGCTGTAAAATGCTTGATTTCGAGAGTGAGCGAAACTAATCAAAACATTGTTGGGGTAAAACCTAAAGGGAAAGACCTAGCACCAAATACAATTTGCCATCTGATCTAACTTCTGGAGGCAGTCACAATGATCCTTAGAATTCTTCCCTACCTTATTCCTGTGCTGAGATACAGGCTGCTCCAACCTGCTGTAAAATGCTTGATTTCGAGAGTGAGCGAAACTAATGAAAACATTGTTAGCGAAAAACCTAAAGGGAAAGGCCTAGCACCAAATTGCCTTGGCCATCTGATCTAACTTCTGGAGGCAGTCAAAATGATCCTTAGAATTCTTCCCTACCTTATTCCCGTGCTGAGATACAGGCTGCTCCAACCTGCTGTAAAATGCTTGATTTCGGGAGTGAGCGAAACTAATGAAAACATTGTTGGGGTAAAACCTAAAGGGAAAGACCTAGCACCAAATACAATTTGCCATCTGATCTAACTTCTGGAGGCAGTCAAAATGAGTATTTGAATTCTTCCCTACCTTATTCCTGTGCTGAGATACAGGCTGCTCCAACCTGCTGTAAAATGCTTGATTTCGAGAGTGAGCGAAACTAATGAAAACATTGTTGGGGTAAAACCTAAAGGGAAAGACCTAGCACCAAATACAATTTGCCATCTGATCTAACTTCTGGAGGCAGTCAAAATGATCCTTAGAATTCTTCCCTACGTTATTCCTGTGCTGAGATACAGGCTGCTCCAACCTGCTGTAAAATGCTTGATTTCGAGAGTGATCGAAACTAATGAAAACATTGTTGGGGTAAAACCTAAAGGGAAAGGCCTAGCACCAAATTGCATTGGCCATCTGATCTAACTTCTGGAGGCAGTCAAAATGAGTATTTGAATTCTTCCCTACCTTATTCCTGTGCTGAGATACAGGCTGCTCCAACCTGCTGTAAAATGCTTGATTTCGAGAGTGAGCGAAACTAATGAAAACATAGTTTGGGTAAAACCTAAAGGGAAAGGCCTAGCACCAAATTGCATTGGCCATCTGATCTAACTTCTGGAGGCAGTCAAAATGAGTATTTGAATTCTTCCCTACCTTATTCCTGTGCTGAGATACAGGCTGCTCCAACCTGCTGTAAAATGCTTGATTTCGAGAGTGAGCGAAACTAATGAAAACATTGTTGGGGTAAAACCTAAAGGGAAAGGCCTAGCACCAAATTGCATTGGCCATCTGATCTAACTTCTGGAGGCAGTCAAAATGAGTATTTGAATTCTTCCCTACCTTATTCCTGTGCTGAGATACAGGCTGCTCCAACCTGCTGTAAAATGCTTGATTTCGAGAGTGAGCGAAACTAATGAAAACATTGTTGGGGTAAAACCTAAAGGGAAAGACCTAGCACCAAATCCAATTTGCCATCTGATCTAACTTCTGGAGGCAGTCAAAATGATCCTTAGAATTCTTCCCTACCTTATTCCTGTGCTGAGATACAGGCTGCTCCAACCTGCTGTAAAATGTTTGATTTCGAGAATGATCGAAACTAATGAAAACATTGTTGGGGTAAAACCTAAAGGGAAAGACCTAGCACCAAATTGCATTGGCCATCTGATCTAACTTCTGGAGGCAGTCAAAATGATCCTTAGAATTCTTCCCTACGTTATTCCTGTGCTGAGATACAGGCTGCTCCAACCTGCTGTAAAATGCTTGATTTCGAGAGTGAGCGAAACTAATGAAAACATTGTTGGGGTAAAACCTAAAGGGAAAGACCTAGCACCAAATACAATTTGCCATCTGATCTAACTTCTGGAGGCAGTCAAAATGAGTATTTGAATTCTTCCCTACCTTATTCCTGTGCTGAGATACAGGCTGCTCCAACCTGCTGTAAAATGCTTGATTTCGAGAGTGATCGAAACTAATGAAAACATTGTTGGGGTAAAACCTAAAGGGAAAGACCTAGCACCAAATACAATTTGCCATCTGATCTAACTTCTGGAGGCAGTCAAAATGAGTATTTGAATTCTTCCCTACCTTATTCCTGTGCTGAGATACAGGCTGCTCCAACCTGCTGTAAAATGCTTGATTTCGAGAGTGAGCGAAACTAATGAAAACATTGTTGGGGTAAAACCTAAAGGCAAAGGCCTAGCACCAAATACAATTTGCCATCTGATCTAACTTCTGGAGGCAGTCAAAATGATCCTTAGAATTCTTCCCTACCTTATTCCTGTGCTGAGATACAGGCTGCTCCAACCTGCTGTAAAATGCTTGATTTCGAGAGTGAGCGAAACTAATGAAAACATTGTTAGCGAAAAACCTAAAGGGAAAGGCCTAGCACCGAATTGCCTTGGCCATCTGATCTAACTTCTGGAGGCAGTCAAAATGATCCTTAGAATTCTTCCCTACCTTATTCCTGTGCTGAGATACAGGCTGCTCCAACCTGCTGTAAAATGCTTGATTTCGAGAGTGAGCGAAACTAATGAAAACATTGTTGGGGTAAAACCTAAAGGGAAAGACCTAGCACCAAATACAATTTGCCATCTGATCTAACTTCTGGAGGCAGTCAAAATGAGTATTGGAATTCTTCCCTGCCTTATTCCTGTGCTGAGATACAGGCTGCTCCAACCTGCTGTAAAATGCTTGATTTCGAGAGTGAGCGAAACTAATGAAAACATTGTTGGGGTAAAACCTAAAGGACTTGACCTGGCACCAAATACAATTTGCCATCTGATCTAACTTCTGGAGGCAGTCAAAATGATCCTTAGAATTCTTCCCTACCTTATTCCTGTGCTGAGATACAGGCTGCTCCAACCTGCTGTAAAGTGTTTGATTTCGAGAGTGAGCAAAACTAATGAAAACATTGTTGGGGTAAAACCTAAAGAGAAAGACCTAGCACCAAATACAATTTGCCATCTGATCTAACTTCTGGAGGCAGTCAAAATGATCCTTAGAATTCTTCCCTACCTTATTCCTGTGCTGAGATACAGGGTGCTCCAACCTGCTGTAAAATGCTTGATTTCGAGAGTGAGCGAAACTAATGAAAACATTGTTGGGGTAAAACCTAAAGGGAAAGACCTAGCACCAGATACAATTTGCCATCTGATCTAACTTCTGGAGGCAGTCAAAATGAGTATTTGAATTCTTCCCTACCTTATTCCTGTGCTGAGATACAGGCTGCTCCAACCTGCTGTAAAATGCTTGATTTCGGGAGTGAGCGAAACTAATGAAAACATTGTTGGGGTAAAACCTAAAGGGAAAGACCTAGCACCAAATACAATTTGCCATCTGATCTAACTTCTGGAGGCAGTCAAAATGAGTATTTGAATTCTTCCCTACCTTATTCCTGTGCTGAGATACAGGCTGCTCCAACCTGCTGTAAAATGCTTGATTTCGAGAGTGAGCGAAACTAATGAAAACATTGTTGGGGTAAAACCTAAAGGGAAAGACCTAGCACCAAATCCAATTTGCCATCTGATCTAACTTCTGGAGGCAGTCAAAATGAGTATTTGAATTCTTCCCTACCTTATTCCTGTGCTGAGATACAGGCTGCTCCAACCTGCTGTAAAATGCTTGATTTCGAGAGTGAGCGAAACTAATGAAAACATTGTTGGGGTAAAACCTAAAGGGAAAGGTCTAGCACCAAATACAATTTGCCATCTGATCTAACTTCTGGAGGCAGTCAAAATGAGTATTTGAATTCTTCCCTGCCTTATTCCTGTGCTGAGATACAGGCTGCTCCAACCTGCTGTAAAATGCTTGATTTCGAGAGTGAGCGAAACTAATGAAAACATTGTTTGGGTAAAACCTAAAGGGAAAGACCTAGCACCAAATACAATTTGCCATCTGATCTAACTTCTGGAGGCAGTCAAAATGATCCTTAGAATTCTTCCCTACCTTATTCCTGTGCTGAGATACAGGCTGCTCCAACCTGCTGTAAAATGTTTGATTTCGAGAATGATCGAAATTAATGAAAACATTGTTGGGGTAAAACCTAAAGGGAAAGACCTATCACCAAATACAATTTGCCATCTGATCTACCTTCTGGAGACAGTCAAAATGATCCTTAGAATTCTTCCCTACCTTATTCCTGTGCTGAGATACAGGGTGCTCCAACCTGCTGTAAAATGCTTGATTTCGAGAGTGAGCGAAACTAATGAAAACATTGTTGGGGTAAAACCTAAAGGGAAAGACCTAGCACCAAATACAATTTGCCATCTGATCTAACTTCTGGAGGCAGTCAAAATGAGTATTTGAATTCTTCCCTACCTTATTCCTGTGCTGAGATACAGGCTGCTCCAACCTGCTGTAAAATGCTTGATTTCGAGAGTGAGCGAAACTAATGAAAACATTGTTGGGGTAAAACCTAAAGGGAAAGGCCTAGCACCAAATTGCATTGGCCATCTGATCTAACTTCTGGAGGCAGTCAAAACGAGTATTTGAATTCTTCCCTACCTTATTCCTGTGCTGAGATACAGGCTGCTCCAACCTGCTGTAAAATGCTTGATTTCGAGAGTGAGCGAAACTAATCAAAACATTGTTGGGGTAAAACCTAAAGGGAAAGACCTAGCACCAAATACAATTTGCCATCTGATCTAACTTCTGGAGGCAGTCAAAATGATCCTTAGAATTCTTCCCTACCTTATTCCTGTGCTGAGATACAGGCTGCTCCAACCTGCTGTAAAATGCTTGATTTCGAGAGTGAGCGAAACTAATGAAAACATTGTTAGCGAAAAACCTAAAGGGAAAGGCCTAGCACCAAATTGCCTTAGCCATCTGATCTAACTTCTGGAGGCAGTCAAAATGATCCTTAGAATTCTTCCCTACCTTATTCCTGTGCTGAGATACAGGCTGCTCCAACCTGCTGTAAAATGCTTGATTTCGGGAGTGAGCGAAACTAATGAAAACATTGTTGGGGTAAAACCTAAAGGGAAAGACCTAGCACCAAATACAATTTGCCATCTGATCTAACTTCTGGAGGCAGTCAAAATGAGTATTTGAATTCTTCCCTACCTTATTCCTGTGCTGAGATACAGGCTGCTCCAACCTGCTGTAAAATGCTTGATTTCGAGAGTGAGCGAAACTAATGAAAACATTGTTGGGGTAAAACCTAAAGGGAAAGACCTAGCACCAAATACAATTTGCCATCTGATCTAACTTCTGGAGGCAGTCAAAATGATCCTTAGAATTCTTCCCTACGTTATTCCTGTGCTGAGATACAGGCTGCTCCAACCTGCTGTAAAATGCTTGATTTCGAGAGTGATCGAAACTAATGAAAACATTGTTGGGGTAAAACCTAAAGGGAAAGGCCTAGCACCAAATTGCATTGGCCATCTGATCTAACTTCTGGAGGCAGTCAAAATGAGTATTTGAATTCTTCCCTACCTTATTCCTGTGCTGAGATACAGGCTGCTCCAACCTGCTGTAAAATGCTTGATTTCGAGAGTGAGCGAAACTAATGAAAACATTGTTGGGGTAAAACCTAAAGGGAAAGGCCTAGCACCAAATTGCATTGGCCATCTGATCTAACTTCTGGAGGCAGTCAAAATGATCCTTAGAATTCTTCCCTACCTTATTCCTGTGCTGAGATACAGGCTGCTCCAACCTGCTGTAAAATGCTTGATTTCGAGAGTGAGCGAAACTAATGAAAACATTGTTGGGGTAAAACCTAAAGGGAAAGACCTAGCACCAAATCCAATTTGCCATCTGATCTAACTTCTGGAGGCAGTCAAAATGATCCGTAGAATTCTTCCCTACCTTATTCCTGTGCTGAGATACAGGCTGCTCCAACCTGCTGTAAAATGCTTGATTTCGAGAGTGAGCGAAACTAATGAAAACATTGTTGGGGTAAAACCTAAAGGGAAAGACCTAGCACCAAATACAATTTGCCATCTGATCTAACTTCTGGAGGCAGTCAAAATGATCCTTAGAATTCTTCCCTACCTTATTCCTGTGCTGAGATACAGGCTGCTCCAACCTGCTGTAAAATGTTTGATTTCGAGAATGATCGAAACTAATGAAAACATTGTTGGGGTAAAACCTAAAGGGAAAGACCTAGCACCAAATACAATTTGCCATCTGATCTAACTTCTGGAGGCAGTCAAAATGATCCTTAGAATTCTTCCCTACGTTATTCCTGTGCTGAGATACAGGCTGCTCCAACCTGCTGTAAAATGCTTGATTTCGAGAGTGAGCGAAACTAATGAAAACATTGTTGGGGTAAAACCTAAAGGGAAAGACCTAGCACCAAATACAATTTGCCATCTGATCTAACTTCTGGAGGCAGTCAAAATGAGTATTTGAATTCTTCCCTACCTTATTCCTGTGCTGAGATACAGGCTGCTCCAACCTGCTGTAAAATGCTTGATTTCGAGAGTGATCGAAACTAATGAAAACATTGTTGGGGTAAAACCTAAAGGGAAAGACCTAGCACCAAATACAATTTGCCATCTGATCTAACTTCTGGAGGCAGTCAAAATGAGTATTTGAATTCTTCCCTACCTTATTCCTGTGCTGAGATACAGGCTGCTCCAACCTGCTGTAAAATGCTTGATTTCGAGAGTGAGCGAAACTAATGAAAACATTGTTGGGGTAAAACCTAAAGGGAAAGGCCTAGCACCAAATACAATTTGCCATCTGATCTAACTTCTGGAGGCAGTCAAAATGATCCTTAGAATTCTTCCCTACCTTATTCCTGTGCTGAGATACAGGCTGCTCCAACCTGCTGTAAAATGCTTGATTTCGAGAGTGAGCGAAACTAATGAAAACATTGTTAGCGAAAAACCTAAAGGGAAAGGCCTAGCACCAAATTGCCTTGGCCATCTGATCTAACTTCTGGAGGCAGTCAAAATGATCCTTAGAATTCTTCCCTACCTTATTCCTGTGCTGAGATACAGGCTGCTCCAACCTGCTGTAAAATGCTTGATTTCGGGAGTGAGCGAAACTAATGAAAACATTGTTGGGGTAAAACCTAAAGGGAAAGACCTAGCACCAAATACAATTTGCCATCTGATCTAACTTCTGGAGGCAGTCAAAATGAGTATTTGAATTCTTCCCTACCTTATTCCTGTGCTGAGATACAGGCTGCTCCAACCTGCTGTAAAATGCTTGATTTCGAGAGTGAGCGAAACTAATGAAAACATTGTTGGGGTAAAACCTAAAGGGAAAGGCCTAGCACCAAATTGCATTGGCCATCTGATCTAACTTCTGGAGGCAGTCAAAATGATCCTTAGAATTCTTCCCTACCTTATTCCTGTGCTGAGATACAGGCTGCTCCAACCTGCTGTAAAATGCTTGATTTCGAGAGTGAGCGAAACTAATGAAAACATTGTTGGGGTAAAACCTAAAGGGAAAGACCTAGCACCAAATCCAATTTGCCATCTGATCTAACTTCTGGAGGCAGTCAAAATGATCCGTAGAATTCTTCCCTACCTTATTCCTGTGCTGAGATACAGGCTGCTCCAACCTGCTGTAAAATGCTTGATTTCGAGAGTGAGCGAAACTAATGAAAACATTGTTGGGGTAAAACCTAAAGGGAAAGACCTAGCACCAAATACAATTTGCCATCTGATCTAACTTCTGGAGGCAGTCAAAATGATCCTTAGAATTCTTCCCTACCTTATTCCTGTGCTGAGATACAGGCTGCTCCAACCTGCTGTAAAATGTTTGATTTCGAGAATGATCGAAACTAATGAAAACATTGTTGGGGTAAAACCTAAAGGGAAAGACCTAGCACCAAATACAATTTGCCATCTGATCTAACTTCTGGAGGCAGTCAAAATGATCCTTAGAATTCTTCCCTACGTTATTCCTGTGCTGAGATACAGGCTGCTCCAACCTGCTGTAAAATGCTTGATTTCGAGAGTGAGCGAAACTAATGAAAACATTGTTGGGGTAAAACCTAAAGGGAAAGACCTAGCACCAAATACAATTTGCCATCTGATCTAACTTCTGGAGGCAGTCAAAATGAGTATTTGAATTCTTCCCTACCTTATTCCTGTGCTGAGATACAGGCTGCTCCAACCTGCTGTAAAATGCTTGATTTCGAGAGTGATCGAAACTAATGAAAACATTGTTGGGGTAAAACCTAAAGGGAAAGACCTAGCACCAAATACAATTTGCCATCTGATCTAACTTCTGGAGGCAGTCAAAATGAGTATTTGAATTCTTCCCTACCTTATTCCTGTGCTGAGATACAGGCTGCTCCAACCTGCTGTAAAATGCTTGATTTCGAGAGTGAGCGAAACTAATGAAAACATTGTTGGGGTAAAACCTAAAGGGAAAGGCCTAGCACCAAATACAATTTGCCATCTGATCTAACTTCTGGAGGCAGTCAAAATGATCCTTAGAATTCTTCCCTACCTTATTCCTGTGCTGAGATACAGGCTGCTCCAACCTGCTGTAAAATGCTTGATTTCGAGAGTGAGCGAAACTAATGAAAACATTGTTAGCGAAAAACCTAAAGGGAAAGGCCTAGCACCAAATTGCCTTGGCCATCTGATCTAACTTCTGGAGGCAGTCAAAATGATCCTTAGAATTCTTCCCTACCTTATTCCTGTGCTGAGATACAGGCTGCTCCAACCTGCTGTAAAATGCTTGATTTCGGGAGTGAGCGAAACTAATGAAAACATTGTTGGGGTAAAACCTAAAGGGAAAGACCTAGCACCAAATACAATTTGCCATCTGATCTAACTTCTGGAGGCAGTCAAAATGAGTATTTGAATTCTTCCCTACCTTATTCCTGTGCTGAGATACAGGCTGCTCCAACCTGCTGTAAAATGCTTGATTTCGAGAGTGATCGAAACTAATGAAAACATTGTTGGGGTAAAACCTAAAGGGAAAGACCTAGCACCAAATACAATTTGCCATCTGATCTAACTTCTGGAGGCAGTCAAAATGAGTATTGGAATTCTTCCCTGCCTTATTCCTGTGCTGAGATACAGGCTGCTCCAACCTGCTGTAAAATGCTTGATTTCGAGAGTGAGCGAAACTAATGAAAACATTGTTGGGGTAAAACCTAAAGGACTTGACCTGGCACCAAATACAATTTGCCATCTGATCTAACTTCTGGAGGCAGTCAAAATGATCCTTAGAATTCTTCCCTACCTTATTCCTGTGCTGAGATACAGGCTGCTCCAACCTGCTGTAAAGTGTTTGATTTCGAGAGTGAGCAAAACTAATGAAAACATTGTTGGGGTAAAACCTAAAGAGAAAGACCTAGCACCAAATACAATTTGCCATCTGATCTAACTTCTGGAGGCAGTCAAAATGATCCTTAGAATTCTTCCCTACCTTATTCCTGTGCTGAGATACAGGGTGCTCCAACCTGCTGTAAAATGCTTGATTTCGAGAGTGAGCGAAACTAATGAAAACATTGTTGGGGTAAAACCTAAAGGGAAAGACCTAGCACCAGATACAATTTGCCATCTGATCTAACTTCTGGAGGCAGTCAAAATGAGTATTTGAATTCTTCCCTACCTTATTCCTGTGCTGAGATACAGGCTGCTCCAACCTGCTGTAAAATGCTTGATTTCGGGAGTGAGCGAAACTAATGAAAACATTGTTGGGGTAAAACCTAAAGGGAAAGACCTAGCACCAAATACAATTTGCCATCTGATCTAACTTCTGGAGGCAGTCAAAATGAGTATTTGAATTCTTCCCTACCTTATTCCTGTGCTGAGATACAGGCTGCTCCAACCTGCTGTAAAATGCTTGATTTCGAGAGTGAGCGAAACTAATGAAAACATTGTTGGGGTAAAACCTAAAGGGAAAGACCTAGCACCAAATCCAATTTGCCATCTGATCTAACTTCTGGAGGCAGTCAAAATGATCCGTAGAATTCTTCCCTACCTTATTCCTGTGCTGAGATACAGGCTGCTCCAACCTGCTGTAAAATGCTTGATTTCGAGAGTGAGCGAAACTAATGAAAACATTGTTGGGGTAAAACCTAAAGGGAAAGGTCTAGCACCAAATACAATTTGCCATCTGATCTAACTTCTGGAGGCAGTCAAAATGAGTATTTGAATTCTTCCCTGCCTTATTCCTGTGCTGAGATACAGGCTGCTCCAACCTGCTGTAAAATGCTTGATTTCGAGAGTGAGCGAAACTAATGAAAACATTGTTGGGGTAAAACCTAAAGGGAAAGACCTAGCACCAAATACAATTTGCCATCTGATCTAACTTCTGGAGGCAGTCAAAATGATCCTTAGAATTCTTCCCTACCTTATTCCTGTGCTGAGATACAGGCTGCTCCAACCTGCTGTAAAATGTTTGATTTCGAGAATGATCGAAATTAATGAAAACATTGTTGGGGTAAAACCTAAAGGGAAAGACCTAGCACCAAATACAATTTGCCATCTGATCTACCTTCTGGAGACAGTCAAAATGATCCTTAGAATTCTTCCCTACCTTATTCCTGTGCTGAGATACAGGGTGCTCCAACCTGCTGTAAAATGCTTGATTTCGAGAGTGAGCGAAACTAATGAAAACATTGTTGGGGTAAAACCTAAAGGGAAAGACCTAGCACCAAATACAATTTGCCATCTGCTCTAACTTCTGGAGGCAGTCAAAATGAGTATTTGAATTCTTCCCTACCTTATTCCTGTGCTGAGATACAGGCTGCTCCAACCTGCTGTAAAATGCTTGATTTCGAGAGTGAGCGAAACTAATGAAAACATTGTTGGGGTAAAACCTAAAGGGAAAGGCCTAGCACCAAATTGCATTGGCCATCTGATCTAACTTCTGGAGGCAGTCAAAACGAGTATTTGAATTCTTCCCTACCTTATTCCTGTGCTGAGATACAGGCTGCTCCAACCTGCTGTAAAATGCTTGATTTCGAGAGTGAGCGAAACTAATCAAAACATTGTTGGGGTAAAACCTAAAGGGAAAGACCTAGCACCAAATACAATTTGCCATCTGATCTAACTTCTGGAGGCAGTCAAAATGATCCTTAGAATTCTTCCCTACCTTATTCCTGTGCTGAGATACAGGCTGCTCCAACCTGCTGTAAAATGCTTGATTTCGAGAGTGAGCGAAACTAATGAAAACATTGTTAGCGAAAAACCTAAAGGGAAAGGCCTAGCACCAAATTGCCTTGGCCATCTGATCTAACTTCTGGAGGCAGTCAAAATGATCCTTAGAATTCTTCCCTACCTTATTCCTGTGCTGAGATACAGGCTGCTCCAACCTGCTGTAAAATGCTTGATTTCGGGAGTGAGCGAAACTAATGAAAACATTGTTGGGGTAAAACCTAAAGGGAAAGACCTAGCACCAAATACAATTTGCCATCTGATCTAACTTCTGGAGGCAGTCAAAATGAGTATTTGAATTCTTCCCTACCTTATTCC
Source organism: Melanerpes formicivorus (assembly GCF_026170545.1). Taxonomy (NCBI): domain Eukaryota; kingdom Metazoa; phylum Chordata; class Aves; order Piciformes; family Picidae; genus Melanerpes; species Melanerpes formicivorus. The sequence continues at coordinate 212,872 of NW_027142625.1, read as the reverse complement.
TGTGCTGAGATACAGGCTGCTCCAACCTGCTGTAAAATGCTTGATTTCGAGAGTGAGCGAAACTAATGAAAACATTGTTGGGGTAAAACCTAAAGGGAAAGACCTAGCACCAAATACAATTTGCCATCTGATCTAACTTCTGGAGGCAGTCAAAATGATCCTTAGAATTCTTCCCTACGTTATTCCTGTGCTGAGATACAGGCTGCTCCAACCTGCTGTAAAATGCTTGATTTCGAGAGTGATCGAAACTAATGAAAACATTGTTGGGGTAAAACCTAAAGGGAAAGGCCTAGCACCAAATTGCATTGGCCATCTGATCTAACTTCTGGAGGCAGTCAAAATGAGTATTTGAATTCTTCCCTACCTTATTCCTGTGCTGAGATACAGGCTGCTCCAACCTGCTGTAAAATGCTTGATTTCGAGAGTGAGCGAAACTAATGAAAACATAGTTTGGGTAAAACCTAAAGGGAAAGGCCTAGCACCAAATTGCATTGGCCATCTGATCTAACTTCTGGAGGCAGTCAAAATGAGTATTTGAATTCTTCCCTACCTTATTCCTGTGCTGAGATACAGGCTGCTCCAACCTGCTGTAAAATGCTTGATTTCGAGAGTGAGCGAAACTAATGAAAACATTGTTGGGGTAAAACCTAAAGGGAAAGACCTAGCACCAAATACAATTTGCCATCTGATCTAACTTCTGGAGGCAGTCAAAATGATCCGTAGAATTCTTCCCTACCTTATTCCTGTGCTGAGATACAGGCTGCTCCAACCTGCTGTAAAATGCTTGATTTCGAGAGTGAGCGAAACTAATGAAAACATTGTTGGGGTAAAACCTAAAGGGAAAGACCTAGCACCAAATCCAATTTGCCATCTGATCTAACTTCTGGAGGCAGTCAAAATGATCCTTAGAATTCTTCCCTACCTTATTCCTGTGCTGAGATACAGGCTGCTCCAACCTGCTGTAAAATGTTTGATTTCGAGAATGATCGAAACTAATGAAAACATTGTTGGGGTAAAACCTAAAGGGAAAGACCTAGCACCAAATCCAATTTGCCATCTGATCTAACTTCTGGAGGCAGTCAAAATGATCCTTAGAATTCTTCCCTACGTTATTCCTGTGCTGAGATACAGGCTGCTCCAACCTGCTGTAAAATGCTTGATTTCGAGAGTGAGCGAAACTAATGAAAACATTGTTGGGGTAAAACCTAAAGGGAAAGACCTAGCACCAAATACAATTTGCCATCTGATCTAACTTCTGGAGGCAGTCAAAATGAGTATTTGAATTCTTCCCTACCTTATTCCTGTGCTGAGATACAGGCTGCTCCAACCTGCTGTAAAATGCTTGATTTCGAGAGTGATCGAAACTAATGAAAACATTGTTGGGGTAAAACCTAAAGGGAAAGACCTAGCACCAAATACAATTTGCCATCTGATCTAACTTCTGGAGGCAGTCAAAATGAGTATTTGAATTCTTCCCTACCTTATTCCTGTGCTGAGATACAGGCTGCTCCAACCTGCTGTAAAATGCTTGATTTCGAGAGTGAGCGAAACTAATGAAAACATTGTTGGGGTAAAACCTAAAGGGAAAGGCCTAGCACCAAATCCAATTTGCCATCTGATCTAACTTCTGGAGGCAGTCAAAATGAGTATTAGAATTCTTCCCTACCTTATTCCTGTGCTGAGATACAGGCTGCTCCAACCTGCTGTAAAATGCTTGATTTCGAGAGTGAGCGAAACTAATGAAAACATTGTTAGCGAAAAACCTAAAGGGAAAGGCCTAGCACCAAATTGCCTTGGCCATCTGATCTAACTTCTGGAGGCAGTCAAAATGATCCTTAGAATTCTTCCCTACCTTATTCCTGTGCTGAGATACAGGCTGCTCCAACCTGCTGTAAAATGCTTGATTTCGGGAGTGAGCGAAACTAATGAAAACATTGTTGGGGTAAAACCTAAAGGGAAAGACCTAGCACCAAATACAATTTGCCATCTGATCTAACTTCTGGAGGCAGTCAAAATGATCCTTAGAATTCTTCCCTACCTTATTCCTGTGCTGAGATACAGGCTGCTCCAACCTGCTGTAAAATGCTTGATTTCGAGAGTGAGCAAAACTAATGAAAACATTGTTGGGGTAAAACCTAAAGGGAAAGGCCTAGCACCAAATTGCATTGGCCATCTGATCTAACTTCTGGAGGCAGTCAAAATGAGTATTTGAATTCTTCCCTACCTTATTCCTGTGCTGAGATACAGGCTGCTCCAACCTGCTGTAAAATGCTTGATTTCGAGAGTGAGCGAAACTAATGAAAACATTGTTGGGGTAAAACCTAAAGGGAAAGACCTAGCACCAAATCCAATTTGCCATCTGATCTAACTTCTGGAGGCAGTCAAAATGATCCTTAGAATTCTTCCCTACCTTATTCCTGTGCTGAGATACAGGCTGCTCCAACCTGCTGTAAAATGCTTGATTTCGAGAGTGAGCGAAACTAATGAAAACATAGTTTGGGTAAAACCTAAAGGGAAAGGCCTAGCACCAAATTGCATTGGCCATCTGATCTAACTTCTGGAGGCAGTCAAAATGAGTATTTGAATTCTTCCCTACCTTATTCCTATGCTGAGATACAGGCTGCTCCAACCTGCTGTAAAATGCTTGATTTCGAGAGTGAGCGAAACTAATGAAAACATTGTTGGGGTAAAACCTAAAGGGAAAGACCTAGCACCAAATACAATTTGCCATCTGACCTAACTTCTGGAGGCAGTCAAAATGAGTATTTGAATTCTTCCCTACCTTATTCCTGTGCTGAGATACAGGCTGCTCCAACCTGCTGTAAAATGCTTGATTTCGAGAGTGAGCGAAACTAATGAAAACATTGTTGGGGTAAAACCTAAAGGGAAAGGTCTAGCACCAAATCCAATTTGCCATCTGATCTAACTTGTGGAGGCAGTCAAAATGAGTATTTGAATTCTTCCCTGCCTTATTCCTGTGCTGAGATACATGCTGCTCCAACCTGCTGTAAAATGCTTGATTTCGAGAGTGAGCGAAACTAATGAAAACTTTGTTGGGGTAAAACCTAAAGGGAAAGACCTAGCACCAAATCCAATTTGCCATCTGATCTAACTTCTGGAGGCAGTCAAAATGATCCTTAGAATTCTTCCCTACCTTATTCCTGTGCTGAGATACAGGCTGCTCCAACCTGCTGTAAAATGCTTGATTTCGAGAGTGAGCGAAACTAATGAAAACATTGTTGGGGTAAAACCTAAAGGGAAAGGCCTAGCACCAAATTGCATTGGCCATCTGATCTAACTTCTGGAGGCAGTCAAAATGAGTATTTGAATTCTTCCCTACCTTATTCCTGTGCTGAGATACAGGCTGCTCCAACCTGCTGTAAAATGCTTGATTTCGAGAGTGATCGAAACTAATCAAAACATTGTTGGGGTAAAACCTAAAGGGAAAGACCTAGCACCAAATACAATTTGCCATCTGATCTAACTTCTGGAGGCAGTCAAAATGATCCTTAGAATTCTTCCCTACCTTATTCCTGTGCTGAGATACAGGCTGCTCCAACCTGCTGTAAAATGCTTGATTTCGAGAGTGAGCGAAACTAATGAAAACATTGTTAGCGAAAAACCTAAAGGGAAAGGCCTAGCACCAAATTGCCTTGGCCATCTGATCTAACTTCTGGAGGCAGTCAAAATGATCCTTAGAATTCTTCCCTACCTTATTCCTGTGCTGAGATACAGGCTGCTCCAACCTGCTGTAAAATGCTTGATTTCGAGAGTGAGCGAAACTAATGAAAACATTGTTGGGGTAAAACCTAAAGGGAAAGACCTAGCACCAAATACAATTTGCCATCTGATCTAACTTCTGGAGGCAGTCAAAATGAGTATTTGAATTCTTCCCTACCTTATTCCTGTGCTGAGATACAGGCTGCTCCAACCTGCTGTAAAATGCTTGATTTCGAGAGTGAGCGAAACTAATGTAAACATTGTTGGGGTAAAACCTATAGGGAAAGACCTAGCACCAAATACAATTTGCCATCTGATCTAACTTCTGGAGGCAGTCAAAATGATCCTTAGAATTCTTCCCTACGTTATTCCTGTGCTGAGATACAGGCTGCTCCAACCTGCTGTAAAATGCTTGATTTCGAGAGTGAGCGAAACTAATGAAAACATTGTTGGGGTAAAACCTAAAGGGAAAGGCCTAGCACCAAATTGCATTGGCCATCTGATCTAACTTCTGGAGGCAGTCAAAATGATCCTTAGAATTCTTCCCTACCTTATTCCTGTGCTGAGATACAGGCTGCTCCAACCTGCTGTAAAATGCTTGATTTCGAGAGTGAGCGAAACTAATGAAAACATTGTTGGGGTAAAACCTAAAGGGAAAGGCCTAGCACCAAATTCCATTGGCCATCTGATCTAACTTCTGGAGGCAGTCAAAATGAGTATTTGAATTCTTCCCTACCTTATTCCTGTGCTGAGATACAGGCTGCTCCAACCTGCTGTAAAATGCTTGATTTCGAGAGTGAGCGAAACTAATGAAAACATTGTTGGGGTAAAACCTAAAGGGAAAGACCTAGCACCAAATACAATTTGCCATCTGATCTAACTTCTGGAGGCAGTCAAAATGATCCTTAGAATTCTTCCCTACCTTATTCCTGTGCTGAGATACAGGCTGCTCCAACCTGCTGTAAAATGCTTGATTTCGAGAGTGAGCGAAACTAATGAAAACATAGTTTGGGTAAAACCTAAAGGGAAAGACCTAGCACCAAATTCCATTGGCCATCTGATCTAACTTCTGGAGGCAGTCAAAATGAATATTTGAATTCTTCCCTACCTTATTCCTGTGCTGAGATACAGGCTGCTCCAACCTGCTGTAAAATGCTTGATTTCGAGAGTGAGCGAAACTAATGAAAACATTGTTGGGGTAAAACCTAAAGGGAAAGGTCTAGCACCAAATTGCATTGGCCATCTGATCTAACTTCTGGAGGCAGTCAAAATGATCCTTAGAATTCTTCCCTACCTTATTCCTGTGCTGAGATACAGGCTGCTCCAACCTGCTGTAAAATGCTTGATTTCGAGAGTGAGCGAAACTAATGAAAACATTGTTGGGGTAAAACCTAAAGGGAAAGACCTAGCACCAAATACAATTTGCCATCTGATCTAACTTCTGGAGGCAGTCAAAATGAGTATTTGAATTCTTCCCTGCCTTATTCCTGTGCTGAGATACAGGCTGCTCCAACCTGCTGTAAAATGCTTGATTTCGAGAGTGAGCGAAACTAATGAAAACATTGTTGGGGTAAAACCTAAAGGGAAAGACCTAGCACCAAATACAATTTGCCATCTGATCTAACTTCTGGAGGCAGTCAAAATGATCCTTAGAATTCTTCCCTACCTTATTCCTGTGCTGAGATACAGGCTGCTCCAACCTGCTGTAAAATGTTTGATTTCGAGAATGATCGAAACTAATGAAAACATTGTTGGGGTAAAACCTAAAGGGAAAGACCTAGCACCAAATACAATTTGCCATCTGATCTAACTTCTGGAGGCAGTCAAAATGATCCTTAGAATTCTTCCCTACCTTATTCCTGTGCTGAGATACAGGCTGCTCCAACCTGCTGTAAAATGCTTGATTTCGAGAGTGAGCGAAACTAATGAAAACATTGTTGGGGTAAAACCTAAAGGGAAAGGCCTAGCACCAAATTCCATTGGCCATCTGATCTAACTTCTGGAGGCAGTCAAAATGAGTATTTGAATTCTTCCCTACCTTATTCCTGTGCTGAGATACAGGCTGCTCCAACCTGCTGTAAAATGCTTGATTTCGAGAGTGAGCGAAACTAATGAAAACATTGTTGGGGTAAAACCTAAAGGGAAAGACCTAGCACCAAATACAATTTGCCATCTGATCTAACTTCTGGAGGCAGTCAAAATGATCCTTAGAATTCTTCCCTACCTTATTCCTGTGCTGAGATACAGGCTGCTCCAACCTGCTGTAAAATGCTTGATTTCGAGAGTGAGCGAAACTAATGAAAACATAGTTTGGGTAAAACCTGAAGGGAAAGACCTAGCACCAAATTCCATTGGCCATCTGATCTAACTTCTGGAGGCAGTCAAAATGAATATTTGAATTCTTCCCTACCTTATTCCTGTGCTGAGATACAGGCTGCTCCAACCTGCTGTAAAATGCTTGATTTCGAGAGTGAGCGAAACTAATGAAAACATTGTTGGGGTAAAACCTAAAAGGAAAGGTCTAGCACCAAATTGCATTGGCCATCTGATCTAACTTCTGGAGGCAGTCAAAATGATCCTTAGAATTCTTCCCTACCTTATTCCTGTGCTGAGATACAGGCTGCTCCAACCTGCTGTAAAATGCTTGATTTCGAGAGTGAGCGAAACTAATGAAAACATTGTTGGGGTAAAACCTAAAGGGAAAGACCTAGCACCAAATACAATTTGCCATCTGATCTAACTTCTGGAGGCAGTCAAAATGAGTATTTGAATTCTTCCCTGCCTTATTCCTGTGCTGAGATACAGGCTGCTCCAACCTGCTCTAAAATGCTTAATTTCGAGAGTGAGCGAAACTAATGAAAACATTGTTGGGGTAAAACCTAAAGGGAAAGACCTAGCACCAAATACAATTTGCCATCTGATCTAACTTCTGGAGGCAGTCAAAATGATCCTTAGAATTCTTCCCTACCTTATTCCTGTGCTGAGATACAGGCTGCTCCAACCTGCTGTAAAATGTTTGATTTCGAGAATGATCGAAACTAATGAAAACATTGTTGGGGTAAAACCTAAAGGGAAAGACCTAGCACCAAATACAATTTGCCATCTGATCTAACTTCTGGAGGCAGTCAAAATGATCCTTAGAATTCTTCCCTACCTTATTCCTGTGCTGAGATACAGGCTGCTCCAACCTGCTGTAAAATGCTTGATTTCGAGAGTGAGCGAAACTAATCAAAACATTGTTGGGGTAAAACCTAAAGGGAAAGACCTAGCACCAAATCCAATTTGCCATCTGATCTAACTTCTGGAGGCAGTCAAAATGATCCTTAGAATTCTTCCCTACCTTATTCCTGTGCTGAGATACAGGCTGCTCCAACCTGCTGTAAAATGCTTGATTTCGAGAGTGAGCGAAACTAATGAAAACATTGTTAGCAAAAAACCTAAAGGGAAAGGCCTAGCACCAAATTGCCTTGGCCATCTGATCTAACTTCTGGAGGCAGTCAAAATGATCCTTAGAATTCTTCCCTACCTTATTCCTGTGCTGAGATACAGGCTGCTCCAACCTGCTGTAAAATGCTTGATTTCGAGAGTGAGCGAAACTAATGAAAACATAGTTTGGGTAAAACCTAAAGGGAAAGACCTAGCACCAAATTCCATTGGCCATCTGATCTAACTTCTGGAGGCAGTCAAAATGAATATTTGAATTCTTCCCTACCTTATTCCTGTGCTGAGATACAGGCTGCTCCAACCTGCAGTAAAATGCTTGATTTCGAGAGTGAGCGAAACTAATGAAAACATTGTTGGGGTAAAACCTAAAGGGAAAGGTCTAGCACCAAATTGCCTTGGCCATCTGATCTAACTTCTGGAGGCAGTCAAAATGATCCTTAGAATTCTTCCCTACCTTATTCCTGTGCTGAGATACAGGCTGCTCCAACCTGCTGTAAAATGCTTGATTTCGAGAGTGAGCGAAACTAATGAAAACATTGTTGGGGTAAAACCTAAAGGGAAAGGTCTAGCACCAAATACAATTTGCCATCTGATCTAACTTCTGGAGGCAGTCAAAATGAGTATTTGAATTCTTCCCTGCCTTATTCCTGTGCTGAGATACAGGCTGCTCCAACCTGCTGTAAAATGCTTGATTTCGAGAGTGAGCGAAACTAATGAAAACATTGTTGGGGTAAAACCTAAAGGGAAAGACCTAGCACCAAATACAATTTGCCATCTGATCTAACTTCTGGAGGCAGTCAAAATGATCCTTAGAATTATTCCCTACCTTATTCCTGTGCTGAGATACAGGCTGCTCCAACCTGCTGTAAAATGTTTGATTTCGAGAATGATCGAAACTAATGAAAACATTGTTGGGGTAAAACCTAAAGGGAAAGACCTAGCACCAAATACAATTTGCCATCTGATCTAACTTCTGGAGGCAGTCAAAATGATCCTTAGAATTCTTCCCTACCTTATTCCTGTGCTGAGATACAGGCTGCTCCAACCTGCTGTAAAATGCTTGATTTCGAGAGTGAGCGAAACTAATGAAAACATTGTTGGGGTAAAACCTAAAGGGAAAGACCTAGCACCAAATACAATTTGCCATCTGATCTAACTTCTGGAGGCAGTCAAAATGAGTATTTGAATTCTTCCCTACCTTATTCCTGTGCTGAGATACAGGCTGCTCCAACCTGCTGTAAAATGCTTGATTTCGAGAGTGAGCGAAACTTATCAAAACATTGTTGGGGTAAAACCTAAAGGGAAAGACCTAGCACCAAATCCAATTTGCCATCTGATCTAACTTCTGGAGGCAGTCAAAATGATCCTTAGAATTCTTCCCTACCTTATTCCTGTGCTGAGATACAGGCTGCTCCAACCTGCTGTAAAATGCTTGATTTCGAGAGTGAGCGAAACTAATGAAAACATTGTTAGCGAAAAACCTAAAGGGAAAGGCCTAGCACCAAATTGCCTTGGCCATCTGATCTAACTTCTGGAGGCAGTCAAAATGATCCTTAGAATTCTTCCCTACCTTATTCCTGTGCTGAGATACAGGCTGCTCCAACCTGCTGTAAAATGCTTGATTTCGAGAGTGAGCGAAACTAATGAAAACATTTCTGGGGTAAAACCTAAAGGGAAAGACCTAGCACCAAATCCAATTTGCCATCTGATCTAACTTCTGGAGGCAGTCAAAATGATCCTTAGAATTCTTCCCTACCTTATTCCTGTGCTGAGATACAGGCTGCTCCAACCTGCTGTAAAATGCTTGATTTCGAGAGTGAGCGAAACTAATGAAAACATTGTTGGGGTAAAACCTAAAGGGAAAGACCTAGCACCAAATCCAATTTGCCATCTGATCTAACTTCTGGAGGCAGTCAAAATGATCCTTAGAATTCTTCCCTACCTTATTCCTGTGCTGAGATACAGGCTGCTCCAACCTGCTGTAAAATGCTTGATTTCGAGAGTGATCGAAACTAATGAAAACATTGTTGGGGTAAAACCTAAAGGGAAAGACCTAGCACCAAATACAATTTGCCATCTGATCTAACTTCTGGAGGCAGTCAAAATGATCCTTAGAATTCTTCCCTACCTTATTCCTGTGCTGAGATACAGGCTGCTCCAACCTGCTGTAAAATGCTTGATTTCGAGAGTGAGCGAAACTAATGAAAACATTGTTGGGGTAAAACCTAAAGGGAAAGACCTAGCACCAAATACAATTTGCCATCTGATCTAACTTCTGGAGGCAGTCAAAATGATCCTTAGAATTCTTCCCTACCTTATTCCTGTGCTGAGATACAGGCTGCTCCAACCTGCTGTAAAATGCTTGATTTCGAGAGTGAGCGAAACTAATGAAAACATTGTTAGCGAAAAACCTAAAGGGAAAGGCCTAGCGCCAAATTGCCTTGGCCATCTGATCTAACTTCTGGAGGCAGTCAAAATGATCCTTAGAATTCTTCCCTACCTTATTCCTGTGCTGAGATACAGGCTGCTCCAACCTGCTGTAAAATGCTTGATTTCGAGAGTGAGCGAAACTAATGAAAACATTGTTGGGGTAAAACCTAAAGGGAAAGACCTAGCACCAAATCCAATTTGCCATCTGATCTAACTTCTGGAGGCAGTCAAAATGATCCTTAGAATTCTTCCCTACCTTATTCCTGTGCTGAGATACAGGCTGCTCCAACCTGCTGTAAAATGCTTGATTTCGAGAGTGAGCGAAACTAATGAAAACATTGTTGGGGTAAAACCTAAAGGGAAAGACCTAGCACCAAATCCAATTTGCCATCTGATCTAACTTCTGGAGGCAGTCAAAATGATCCTTAGAATTCTTCCCTACCTTATTCCTGTGCTGAGATACAGGCTGCTCCAACCTGCTGTAAAATGCTTGATTTCGGGAGTGAGCGAAACTAATGAAAACATTGTTGGGGTAAAACCTAAAGGGAAAGGCCTAGCACCAAATTGCATTGGCCATCTGATCTAACTTCTGGAGGCAGTCAAAATGAGTATTTGAATTCTTCCCTACCTTATTCCTGTGCTGAGATACAGGCTGCTCCAACCTGCTGTAAAATGCTTGATTTCGAGAGTGAGCGAAACTTATCAAAACATTGTTGGGGTAAAACCTAAAGGGAAAGACCTAGCACCAAATACAATTTGCCATCTGATCTAACTTCTGGAGGCAGTCAAAATGATCCTTAGAATTCTTCCCTACCTTATTCCTGTGCTGAGATACAGGCTGCTCCAACCTGCTGTAAAATGCTTGATTTCGAGAGTGAGCGAAACTAATGAAAACATTGTTAGCGAAAAACCTAAAGGGAAAGGCCTAGCACCAAATTGCCTTGGCCATCTGATCTAACTTCTGGAGGCAGTCAAAATGATCCTTAGAATTCTTCCCTACCTTATTCCTGTGCTGAGATACAGGCTGCTCCAACCTGCTGTAAAATGCTTGATTTCGAGAGTGAGCGAAACTAATGAAAACATTGTTGGGGTAAAACCTAAAGGGAAAGACCTAGCACCAAATCCAATTTGCCATCTGATCTAACTTCTGGAGGCAGTCAAAATGATCCTTAGAATTCTTCCCTACCTTATTCCTGTGCTGAGATACAGGCTGCTCCAACCTGCTGTAAAATGCTTGATTTCGAGAGTGAGCGAAACTAATGAAAACATTTCTGGGGTAAAACCTAAAGGGAAAGACCTAGCACCAAATCCAATTTGCCATCTGATCTAACTTCTGGAGGCAGTCAAAATGATCCTTAGAATTCTTCCCTACCTTATTCCTGTGCTGAGATACAGGCTGCTCCAACCTGCTGTAAAATGCTTGATTTCGAGAGTGAGCGAAACTAATGAAAACATTGTTGGGGTAAAACCTAAAGGGAAAGACCTAGCACCAAATCCAATTTGCCATCTGATCTAACTTCTGGAGGCAGTCAAAATGAGTATTTGAATTCTTCCCTACCTTATTCCTGTGCTGAGATACAGGCTGCTCCAACCTGCTGTAAAATGCTTGATTTCGAGAGTGATCGAAACTAATGAAAACATTGTTGGGGTAAAACCTAAAGGGAAAGACCTAGCACCAAATACAATTTGCCATCTGATCTAACTTCTGGAGGCAGTCAAAATGATCCTTAGAATTCTTCCCTACCTTATTCCTGTGCTGAGATACAGGCTGCTCCAACCTGCTGTAAAATGCTTGATTTCGAGAGTGAGCGAAACTAATGAAAACATTGTTGGGGTAAAACCTAAAGGGAAAGACCTAGCACCAAATACAATTTGCCATCTGATCTAACTTCTGGAGGCAGTCAAAATGATCCTTAGAATTCTTCCCTACCTTATTCCTGTGCTGAGATACAGGCTGCTCCAACCTGCTGTAAAATGCTTGATTTCGAGAGTGAGCGAAACTAATGAAAACATTGTTGGCGAAAAACCTAAAGGGAAAGGCCTAGCGCCAAATTGCCTTGGCCATCTGATCTAACTTCTGGAGGCAGTCAAAATGATCCTTAGAATTCTTCCCTACCTTATTCCTGTGCTGAGATACAGGCTGCTCCAACCTGCTGTAAAATGCTTGATTTCGAGAGTGAGCGAAACTAATGAAAACATTGTTGGGGTAAAACCTAAAGGGAAAGACCTAGCACCAAATCCAATTTGCCATCTGATCTAACTTCTGGAGGCAGTCAAAATGATCCTTAGAATTCTTCCCTACCTTATTCCTGTGCTGAGATACAGGCTGCTCCAACCTGCTGTAAAATGCTTGATTTCGAGAGTGAGCGAAACTAATGAAAACATTGTTGGGGTAAAACCTAAAGGGAAAGACCTAGCACCAAATCCAATTTGCCATCTGATCTAACTTCTGGAGGCAGTCAAAATGATCCTTAGAATTCTTCCCTACCTTATTCCTGTGCTGAGATACAGGCTGCTCCAACCTGCTGTAAAATGCTTGATTTCGGGAGTGAGCGAAACTAATGAAAACATTGTTGGGGTAAAACCTAAAGGGAAAGGCCTAGCACCAAATTGCATTGGCCATCTGATCTAACTTCTGGAGGCAGTCAAAATGAGTATTTGAATTCTTCCCTACCTTATTCCTGTGCTGAGATACAGGCTGCTCCAACCTGCTGTAAAATGCTTGATTTCGAGAGTGAGCGAAACTTATCAAAACATTGTTGGGGTAAAACCTAAAGGGAAAAACCTAGCACCAAATACAATTTGCCATCTGATCTAACTTCTGGAGGCAGTCAAAATGATCCTTAGAATTCTTCCCTACCTTATTCCTGTGCTGAGATACAGGCTGCTCCAACCTGCTGTAAAATGCTTGATTTCGAGAGTGAGCGAAACTAATGAAAACATTGTTAGCGAAAAACCTAAAGGGAAAGGCCTAGCACCAAATTGCCTTGGCCATCTGATCTAACTTCTGGAGGCAGTCAAAATGATCCTTAGAATTCTTCCCTACCTTATTCCTGTGCTGAGATACAGGCTGCTCCAACCTGCTGTAAAATGCTTGATTTCGAGAGTGAGCGAAACTAATGAAAACATTTCTGGGGTAAAACCTAAAGGGAAAGACCTAGCACCAAATCCAATTTGCCATCTGATCTAACTTCTGGAGGCAGTCAAAATGATCCTTAGAATTCTTCCCTACCTTATTCCTGTGCTGAGATACAGGCTGCTCCAACCTGCTGTAAAATGCTTGATTTCGAGAGTGAGCGAAACTAATGAAAACATTGTTGGGGTAAAACCTAAAGGGAAAGACCTAGCACCAAATCCAATTTGCCATCTGATCTAACTTCTGGAGGCAGTCAAAATGATCCTTAGAATTCTTCCCTACCTTATTCCTGTGCTGAGATACAGGCTGCTCCAACCTGCTGTAAAATGCTTGATTTCGAGAGTGATCGAAACTAATGAAAACATTGTTGGGGTAAAACCTAAAGGGAAAGACCTAGCACCAAATCCAATTTGCCATCTGATCTAACTTCTGGAGGCAGTCAAAATGATCCTTAGAATTCTTCCCTACGTTATTCCTGTGCTGAGATACAGGCTGCTCCAACCTGCTGTAAAATGCTTGATTTCGAGAGTGAGCGAAACTAATGAAAACATTGTTGGGGTAAAACCTAAAGGGAAAGACCTCGCACCAAATACAATTTGCCATCTGATCTAACTTCTGGAGGCAGTCAAAATGATCCTTAGAATTCTTCCCTACCTTATTCCTGTGCTGAGATACAGGCTGCTCCAACCTGCTGTAAAATGCTTGATTTCGAGAGTGAGCGAAACTAATGAAAACATTGTTAGCGAAAAACCTAAAGGGAAAGGCCTAGCGCCAAATTGCCTTGGCCATCTGATCTAACTTCTGGAGGCAGTCAAAATGATCCTTAGAATTCTTCCCTACCTTATTCCTGTGCTGAGATACAGGCTGCTCCAACCTGCTGTAAAATGCTTGATTTCGAGAGTGAGCGAAACTAATGAAAACATTTCTGGGGTAAAACCTAAAGGGAAAGACCTAGCACCAAATCCAATTTGCCATCTGATCTAACTTCTGGAGGCAGTCAAAATGATCCTTAGAATTCTTCCCTACCTTATTCCTGTGCTGAGATACAGGCTGCTCCAACCTGCTGTAAAATGCTTGATTTCGAGAGTGAGCGAAACTAATGAAAACATTGTTGGGGTAAAACCTAAAGGGAAAGACCTAGCACCAAATCCAATTTGCCATCTGATCTAACTTCTGGAGGCAGTCAAAATGATCCTTAGAATTCTTCCCTACCTTATTCCTGTGCTGAGATACAGGCTGCTCCAACCTGCTGTAAAATGCTTGATTTCGAGAGTGATCAAAACTAATGAAAACATTGTTGGGGTAAAACCTAAAGGGAAAGACCTAGCACCAAATACAATTTGCCATCTGATCTAACTTCTGGAGGCAGTCAAAATGATCCTTAGAATTCTTCCCTACCTTATTCCTGTGCTGAGATACAGGCTGCTCCAACCTGCTGTAAAATGCTTGATTTCGAGAGTGAGCGAAACTAATGAAAACATTGTTGGGGTAAAACCTAAAGGGAAAGACCTAGCACCAAATCCAATTTGCCATCTGATCTAACTTCTGGAGGCAGTCAAAATGATCCTTAGAATTCTTCCCTACCTTATTCCTGTGCTGAGATACAGGCTGCTCCAACCTGCTGTAAAATGCTTGATTTCGAGAGTGAGCGAAACTAATGAAAACATTGTTGGGGTAAAACCTAAAGGGAAAGACCTAGCACCAAATCCAATTTGCCATCTGATCTAACTTCTGGAGGCAGTCAAAATGATCCTTAGAATTCTTCCCTACCTTATTCCTGTGCTGAGATACAGGCTGCTCCAACCTGCTGTAAAATGCTTGATTTCGGGAGTGAGCGAAACTAATGAAAACATTGTTGGGGTAAAACCTAAAGGGAAAGGCCTAGCACCAAATTGCATTGGCCATCTGATCTAACTTCTGGAGGCAGTCAAAATGAGTATTTGAATTCTTCCCTACCTTATTCCTGTGCTGAGATACAGGCTGCTCCAACCTGCTGTAAAATGCTTGATTTCGAGAGTGAGCGAAACTTATCAAAACATTGTTGGGGTAAAACCTAAAGGGAAAGACCTAGCACCAAATACAATTTGCCATCTGATCTAACTTCTGGAGGCAGTCAAAATGATCCTTAGAATTCTTCCCTACCTTATTCCTGTGCTGAGATACAGGCTGCTCCAACCTGCTGTAAAATGCTTGATTTCGAGAGTGAGCGAAACTAATGAAAACATTGTTAGCGAAAAACCTAAAGGGAAAGGCCTAGCACCAAATTGCCTTGGCCATCTGATCTAACTTCTGGAGGCAGTCAAAATGATCCTTAGAATTCTTCCCTACCTTATTCCTGTGCTGAGATACAGGCTGCTCCAACCTGCTGTAAAATGCTTGATTTCGAGAGTGAGCGAAACTAATGAAAACATTTCTGGGGTAAAACCTAAAGGGAAAGACCTAGCACCAAATCCAATTTGCCATCTGATCTAACTTCTGGAGGCAGTCAAAATGATCCTTAGAATTCTTCCCTACCTTATTCCTGTGCTGAGATACAGGCTGCTCCAACCTGCTGTAAAATGCTTGATTTCGAGAGTGAGCGAAACTAATGAAAACATTTCTGGGGTAAAACCTAAAGGGAAAGACCTAGCACCAAATCCAATTTGCCATCTGATCTAACTTCTGGAGGCAGTCAAAATGATCCTTAGAATTCTTCCCTACCTTATTCCTGTGCTGAGATACAGGCTGCTCCAACCTGCTGTAAAATGCTTGATTTCGAGAGTGAGCGAAACTAATGAAAACATTGTTGGGGTAAAACCTAAAGGGAAAGACCTAGCACCAAATCCAATTTGCCATCTGATCTAACTTCTGGAGGCAGTCAAAATGATCCTTAGAATTCTTCCCTACCTTATTCCTGTGCTGAGATACAGGCTGCTTCAACCTGCTGTAAAATGCTTGATTTCGAGAGTGATCGAAACTAATGAAAACATTGTTGGGGTAAAACCTAAAGGGAAAGACCTAGCACCAAATACAATTTGCCATCTGATCTAACTTCTGGAGGCAGTCAAAATGATCCTTAGAATTCTTCCCTACCTTATTCCTGTGCTGAGATACAGGCTGCTCCAACCTGCTGTAAAATGCTTGATTTCGAGAGTGAGCGAAACTAATGAAAACATTGTTGGGGTAAAACCTAAAGGGAAAGACCTAGCACCAAATACAATTTGCCATCTGATCTAACTTCTGGAGGCAGTCAAAATGATCCTTAGAATTCTTCCCTACCTTATTCCTGTGCTGAGATACAGGCTGCTCCAACCTGCTGTAAAATGCTTGATTTCGAGAGTGAGCGAAACTAATGAAAACATTGTTAGCGAAAAACCTAAAGGGAAAGGCCTAGCGCCAAATTGCCTTGGCCATCTGATCTAACTTCTGGAGGCAGTCAAAATGATCCTTAGAATTCTTCCCTACCTTATTCCTGTGCTGAGATACAGGCTGCTCCAACCTGCTGTAAAATGCTTGATTTCGAGAGTGAGCGAAACTAATGAAAACATTGTTGGGGTAAAACCTAAAGGGAAAGACCTAGCACCAAATCCAATTTGCCATCTGATCTAACTTCTGGAGGCAGTCAAAATGATCCTTAGAATTCTTCCCTACCTTATTCCTGTGCTGAGATACAGGCTGCTCCAACCTGCTGTAAAATGCTTGATTTCGAGAGTGAGCGAAACTAATGAAAACATTGTTGGGGTAAAACCTAAAGGGAAAGACCTAGCACCAAATCCAATTTGCCATCTGATCTAACTTCTGGAGGCAGTCAAAATGATCCTTAGAATTCTTCCCTACCTTATTCCTGTGCTGAGATACAGGCTGCTCCAACCTGCTGTAAAATGCTTGATTTCGGGAGTGAGCGAAACTAATGAAAACATTGTTGGGGTAAAACCTAAAGGGAAAGGCCTAGCACCAAATTGCATTGGCCATCTGATCTAACTTCTGGAGGCAGTCAAAATGAGTATTTGAATTCTTCCCTACCTTATTCCTGTGCTGAGATACAGGCTGCTCCAACCTGCTGTAAAATGCTTGATTTCGAGAGTGAGCGAAACTTATCAAAACATTGTTGGGGTAAAACCTAAAGGGAAAGACCTAGCACCAAATACAATTTGCCATCTGATCTAACTTCTGGAGGCAGTCAAAATGATCCTTAGAATTCTTCCCTACCTTATTCCTGTGCTGAGATACAGGCTGCTCCAACCTGCTGTAAAATGCTTGATTTCGAGAGTGAGCGAAACTAATGAAAACATTGTTAGCGAAAAACCTAAAGGGAAAGGCCTAGCACCAAATTGCCTTGGCCATCTGATCTAACTTCTGGAGGCAGTCAAAATGATCCTTAGAATTCTTCCCTACCTTATTCCTGTGCTGAGATACAGGCTGCTCCAACCTGCTGTAAAATGCTTGATTTCGAGAGTGAGCGAAACTAATGAAAACATTTCTGGGGTAAAACCTAAAGGGAAAGACCTAGCACCAAATCCAATTTGCCATCTGATCTAACTTCTGGAGGCAGTCAAAATGATCCTTAGAATTCTTCCCTACCTTATTCCTGTGCTGAGATACAGGCTGCTCCAACCTGCTGTAAAATGCTTGATTTCGAGAGTGAGCGAAACTAATGAAAACATTGTTGGGGTAAAACCTAAAGGGAAAGACCTAGCACCAAATCCAATTTGCCATCTGATCTAACTTCTGGAGGCAGTCAAAATGATCCTTAGAATTCTTCCCTACCTTATTCCTGTGCTGAGATACAGGCTGCTCCAACCTGCTGTAAAATGCTTGATTTCGAGAGTGATCGAAACTAATGAAAACATTGTTGGGGTAAAACCTAAAGGGAAAGACCTAGCACCAAATACAATTTGCCATCTGATCTAACTTCTGGAGGCAGTCAAAATGATCCTTAGAATTCTTCCCTACGTTATTCCTGTGCTGAGATACAGGCTGCTCCAACCTGCTGTAAAATGCTTGATTTCGAGAGTGAGCGAAACTAATGAAAACATTGTTGGGGTAAAACCTAAAGGGAAAGACCTCGCACCAAATACAATTTGCCATCTGATCTAACTTCTGGAGGCAGTCAAAATGATCCTTAGAATTCTTCCCTACCTTATTCCTGTGCTGAGATACAGGCTGCTCCAACCTGCTGTAAAATGCTTGATTTCGAGAGTGAGCGAAACTAATGAAAACATTGTTAGCGAAAAACCTAAAGGGAAAGGCCTAGCGCCAAATTGCCTTGGCCATCTGATCTAACTTCTGGAGGCAGTCAAAATGATCCTTAGAATTCTTCCCTACCTTATTCCTGTGCTGAGATACAGGCTGCTCCAACCTGCTGTAAAATGCTTGATTTCGAGAGTGAGCGAAACTAATGAAAACATTGTTGGGGTAAAACCTAAAGGGAAAGACCTAGCACCAAATACAATTTGCCATCTGATCTAACTTCTGGAGGCAGTCAAAATGATCCTTAGAATTCTTCCCTACCTTATTCCTGTGCTGAGATACAGGCTGCTCCAACCTGCTGTAAAATGCTTGATTTCGGGAGTGAGCGAAACTAATGAAAACATTGTTGGGGTAAAACCTAAAGGGAAAGACCTAGCACCAAATACAATTTGCCATCTGATCTAACTTCTGGAGGCAGTCAAAATGAGTATTTGAATTCTTCCCTACCTTATTCCTGTGCTGAGATACAGGCTGCTCCAACCTGCTGTAAAATGCTTGATTTCGAGAGTGAGCGAAACTAATGAAAACATTGTTGGGGTAAAACCTAAAGGGAAAGGCCTAGCACCAAATTGCATTGGCCATCTGATCTAACTTCTGGAGGCAGTCAAAATGAGTATTTGAATTCTTCCCTACCTTATTCCTGTGCTGAGATACAGGCTGCTCCAACCTGCTGTAAAATGCTTGATTTCGAGAGTGAGCGAAACTAATGAAAACATTGTTGGGGTAAAACCTAAAGGGAAAGACCTCGCACCAAATACAATTTGCCATCTGATCTAACTTCTGGAGGCAGTCAAAATGATCCTTAGAATTCTTCCCTACCTTATTCCTGTGCTGAGATACAGGCTGCTCCAACCTGCTGTAAAATGCTTGATTTCGAGAGTGAGCGAAACTAATGAAAACATTTCTGGGGTAAAACCTAAAGGGAAAGACCTAGCACCAAATCCAATTTGCCATCTGATCTAACTTCTGGAGGCAGTCAAAATGATCCTTAGAATTCTTCCCTACCTTATTCCTGTGCTGAGATACAGGCTGCTCCAACCTGCTGTAAAATGCTTGATTTCGAGAGTGAGCGAAACTAATGAAAACATTGTTGGGGTAAAACCTAAAGGGAAAGACCTAGCACCAAATCCAATTTGCCATCTGATCTAACTTCTGGAGGCAGTCAAAATGATCCTTAGAATTCTTCCCTACCTTATTCCTGTGCTGAGATACAGGCTGCTCCAACCTGCTGTAAAATGCTTGATTTCGAGAGTGAGCGAAACTAATGAAAACATTGTTGGGGTAAAACCTAAAGGGAAAGACCTAGCACCAAATACAATTTGCCATCTGATCTAACTTCTGGAGGCAGTCAAAATGATCCTTAGAATTCTTCCCTACCTTATTCCTGTGCTGAGATACAGGCTGCTCCAACCTGCTGTAAAATGCTTGATTTCGAGAGTGAGCGAAACTAATGAAAACATTGTTGGGGTAAAACCTAAAGGGAAAGACCTAGCACCAAATCCAATTTGCCATCTGATCTAACTTCTGGAGGCAGTCAAAATGATCCTTAGAATTCTTCCCTACCTTATTCCTGTGCTGAGATACAGGCTGCTCCAACCTGCTGTAAAATGCTTGATTTCGAGAGTGAGCGAAACTAATGAAAACATTGTTGGGGTAAAACCTAAAGGGAAAGACCTAGCACCAAATCCAATTTGCCATCTGATCTAACTTCTGGAGGCAGTCAAAATGATCCTTAGAATTCTTCCCTACCTTATTCCTGTGCTGAGATACAGGCTGCTCCAACCTGCTGTAAAATGCTTGATTTCGAGAGTGAGCGAAACTAATGAAAACATTGTTGGGGTAAAACCTAAAGGGAAAGACCTAGCACCAAATCCAATTTGCCATCTGATCTAACTTCTGGAGGCAGTCAAAATGATCCTTAGAATTCTTCCCTACCTTATTCCTGTGCTGAGATACAGGCTGCTCCAACCTGCTGTAAAATGCTTGATTTCGGGAGTGAGCGAAACTAATGAAAACATTGTTGGGGTAAAACCTAAAGGGAAAGGCCTAGCACCAAATTGCATTGGCCATCTGATCTAACTTCTGGAGGCAGTCAAAATGAGTATTTGAATTCTTCCCTACCTTATTCCTGTGCTGAGATACAGGCTGCTCCAACCTGCTGTAAAATGCTTGATTTCGAGAGTGAGCGAAACTTATCAAAACATTGTTGGGGTAAAACCTAAAGGGAAAGACCTAGCACCAAATACAATTTGCCATCTGATCTAACTTCTGGAGGCAGTCAAAATGATCCTTAGAATTCTTCCCTACCTTATTCCTGTGCTGAGATACAGGCTGCTCCAACCTGCTGTAAAATGCTTGATTTCGAGAGTGAGCGAAACTAATGAAAACATTGTTAGCGAAAAACCTAAAGGGAAAGGCCTAGCACCAAATTGCCTTGGCCATCTGATCTAACTTCTGGAGGCAGTCAAAATGATCCTTAGAATTCTTCCCTACCTTATTCCTGTGCTGAGATACAGGCTGCTCCAACCTGCTGTAAAATGCTTGATTTCGAGAGTGAGCGAAACTAATGAAAACATTTCTGGGGTAAAACCTAAAGGGAAAGACCTAGCACCAAATCCAATTTGCCATCTGATCTAACTTCTGGAGGCAGTCAAAATGATCCTTAGAATTCTTCCCTACCTTATTCCTGTGCTGAGATACAGGCTGCTCCAACCTGCTGTAAAATGCTTGATTTCGAGAGTGAGCGAAACTAATGAAAACATTGTTGGGGTAAAACCTAAAGGGAAAGACCTAGCACCAAATCCAATTTGCCATCTGATCTAACTTCTGGAGGCAGTCAAAATGATCCTTAGAATTCTTCCCTACCTTATTCCTGTGCTGAGATACAGGCTGCTCCAACCTGCTGTAAAATGCTTGATTTCGAGAGTGATCGAAACTAATGAAAACATTGTTGGGGTAAAACCTAAAGGGAAAGACCTAGCACCAAATCCAATTTGCCATCTGATCTAACTTCTGGAGGCAGTCAAAATGATCCTTAGAATTCTTCCCTACGTTATTCCTGTGCTGAGATACAGGCTGCTCCAACCTGCTGTAAAATGCTTGATTTCGAGAGTGAGCGAAACTAATGAAAACATTGTTGGGGTAAAACCTAAAGGGAAAGACCTCGCACCAAATACAATTTGCCATCTGATCTAACTTCTGGAGGCAGTCAAAATGATCCTTAGAATTCTTCCCTACCTTATTCCTGTGCTGAGATACAGGCTGCTCCAACCTGCTGTAAAATGCTTGATTTCGAGAGTGAGCGAAACTAATGAAAACATTGTTAGCGAAAAACCTAAAGGGAAAGGCCTAGCGCCAAATTGCCTTGGCCATCTGATCTAACTTCTGGAGGCAGTCAAAATGATCCTTAGAATTCTTCCCTACCTTATTCCTGTGCTGAGATACAGGCTGCTCCAACCTGCTGTAAAATGCTTGATTTCGAGAGTGAGCGAAACTAATGAAAACATTTCTGGGGTAAAACCTAAAGGGAAAGACCTAGCACCAAATCCAATTTGCCATCTGATCTAACTTCTGGAGGCAGTCAAAATGATCCTTAGAATTCTTCCCTACCTTATTCCTGTGCTGAGATACAGGCTGCTCCAACCTGCTGTAAAATGCTTGATTTCGAGAGTGAGCGAAACTAATGAAAACATTGTTGGGGTAAAACCTAAAGGGAAAGACCTAGCACCAAATCCAATTTGCCATCTGATCTAACTTCTGGAGGCAGTCAAAATGATCCTTAGAATTCTTCCCTACCTTATTCCTGTGCTGAGATACAGGCTGCTCCAACCTGCTGTAAAATGCTTGATTTCGAGAGTGATCGAAACTAATGAAAACATTGTTGGGGTAAAACCTAAAGGGAAAGACCTAGCACCAAATACAATTTGCCATCTGATCTAACTTCTGGAGGCAGTCAAAATGATCCTTAGAATTCTTCCCTACCTTATTCCTGTGCTGAGATACAGGCTGCTCCAACCTGCTGTAAAATGCTTGATTTCGAGAGTGAGCGAAACTAATGAAAACATTGTTGGGGTAAAACCTAAAGGGAAAGACCTAGCACCAAATACAATTTGCCATCTGATCTAACTTCTGGAGGCAGTCAAAATGATCCTTAGAATTCTTCCCTACCTTATTCCTGTGCTGAGATACAGGCTGCTCCAACCTGCTGTAAAATGCTTGATTTCGAGAGTGAGCGAAACTAATGAAAACATTGTTAGCGAAAAACCTAAAGGGAAAGGCCTAGCGCCAAATTGCCTTGGCCATCTGATCTAACTTCTGGAGGCAGTCAAAATGATCCTTAGAATTCTTCCCTACCTTATTCCTGTGCTGAGATACAGGCTGCTCCAACCTGCTGTAAAATGCTTGATTTCGAGAGTGAGCGAAACTAATGAAAACATTGTTGGGGTAAAACCTAAAGGGAAAGACCTAGCACCAAATCCAATTTGCCATCTGATCTAACTTCTGGAGGCAGTCAAAATGATCCTTAGAATTCTTCCCTACCTTATTCCTGTGCTGAGATACAGGCTGCTCCAACCTGCTGTAAAATGCTTGATTTCGAGAGTGAGCGAAACTAATGAAAACATTGTTGGGGTAAAACCTAAAGGGAAAGACCTAGCACCAAATCCAATTTGCCATCTGATCTAACTTCTGGAGGCAGTCAAAATGATCCTTAGAATTCTTCCCTACCTTATTCCTGTGCTGAGATACAGGCTGCTCCAACCTGCTGTAAAATGCTTGATTTCGGGAGTGAGCGAAACTAATGAAAACATTGTTGGGGTAAAACCTAAAGGGAAAGGCCTAGCACCAAATTGCATTGGCCATCTGATCTAACTTCTGGAGGCAGTCAAAATGAGTATTTGAATTCTTCCCTACCTTATTCCTGTGCTGAGATACAGGCTGCTCCAACCTGCTGTAAAATGCTTGATTTCGAGAGTGAGCGAAACTTATCAAAACATTGTTGGGGTAAAACCTAAAGGGAAAGACCTAGCACCAAATACAATTTGCCATCTGATCTAACTTCTGGAGGCAGTCAAAATGATCCTTAGAATTCTTCCCTACCTTATTCCTGTGCTGAGATACAGGCTGCTCCAACCTGCTGTAAAATGCTTGATTTCGAGAGTGAGCGAAACTAATGAAAACATTGTTAGCGAAAAACCTAAAGGGAAAGGCCTAGCACCAAATTGCCTTGGCCATCTGATCTAACTTCTGGAGGCAGTCAAAATGATCCTTAGAATTCTTCCCTACCTTATTCCTGTGCTGAGATACAGGCTGCTCCAACCTGCTGTAAAATGCTTGATTTCGAGAGTGAGCGAAACTAATGAAAACATTTCTGGGGTAAAACCTAAAGGGAAAGACCTAGCACCAAATCCAATTTGCCATCTGATCTAACTTCTGGAGGCAGTCAAAATGATCCTTAGAATTCTTCCCTACCTTATTCCTGTGCTGAGATACAGGCTGCTCCAACCTGCTGTAAAATGCTTGATTTCGAGAGTGAGCGAAACTAATGAAAACATTTCTGGGGTAAAACCTAAAGGGAAAGACCTAGCACCAAATCCAATTTGCCATCTGATCTAACTTCTGGAGACAGTCAAAATGATCCTTAGAATTCTTCCCTACCTTATTCCTGTGCTGAGATACAGGCTGCTCCAACCTGCTGTAAAATGCTTGATTTCGAGAGTGAGCGAAACTAATGAAAACATTGTTGGGGTAAAACCTAAAGGGAAAGACCTAGCACCAAATCCAATTTGCCATCTGATCTAACTTCTGGAGGCAGTCAAAATGATCCTTAGAATTCTTCCCTACCTTATTCCTGTGCTGAGATACAGGCTGCTCCAACCTGCTGTAAAATGCTTGATTTCGAGAGTGATCGAAACTAATGAAAACATTGTTGGGGTAAAACCTAAAGGGAAAGACCTAGCACCAAATACAATTTGCCATCTGATCTAACTTCTGGAGGCAGTCAAAATGATCCTTAGAATTCTTCCCTACCTTATTCCTGTGCTGAGATACAGGCTGCTCCAACCTGCTGTAAAATGCTTGATTTCGAGAGTGAGCGAAACTAATGAAAACATTGTTGGGGTAAAACCTAAAGGGAAAGACCTAGCACCAAATACAATTTGCCATCTGATCTAACTTCTGGAGGCAGTCAAAATGATCCTTAGAATTCTTCCCTACCTTATTCCTGTGCTGAGATACAGGCTGCTCCAACCTGCTGTAAAATGCTTGATTTCGAGAGTGAGCGAAACTAATGAAAACATTGTTAGCGAAAAACCTAAAGGGAAAGGCCTAGCGCCAAATTGCCTTGGCCATCTGATCTAACTTCTGGAGGCAGTCAAAATGATCCTTAGAATTCTTCCCTACCTTATTCCTGTGCTGAGATACAGGCTGCTCCAACCTGCTGTAAAATGCTTGATTTCGAGAGTGAGCGAAACTAATGAAAACATTGTTGGGGTAAAACCTAAAGGGAAAGACCTAGCACCAAATCCAATTTGCCATCTGATCTAACTTCTGGAGGCAGTCAAAATGATCCTTAGAATTCTTCCCTACCTTATTCCTGTGCTGAGATACAGGCTGCTCCAACCTGCTGTAAAATGCTTGATTTCGAGAGTGAGCGAAACTAATGAAAACATTGTTGGGGTAAAACCTAAAGGGAAAGACCTAGCACCAAATCCAATTTGCCATCTGATCTAACTTCTGGAGGCAGTCAAAATGATCCTTAGAATTCTTCCCTACCTTATTCCTGTGCTGAGATACAGGCTGCTCCAACCTGCTGTAAAATGCTTGATTTCGGGAGTGAGCGAAACTAATGAAAACATTGTTGGGGTAAAACCTAAAGGGAAAGGCCTAGCACCAAATTGCATTGGCCATCTGATCTAACTTCTGGAGGCAGTCAAAATGAGTATTTGAATTCTTCCCTACCTTATTCCTGTGCTGAGATACAGGCTGCTCCAACCTGCTGTAAAATGCTTGATTTCGAGAGTGAGCGAAACTTATCAAAACATTGTTGGGGTAAAACCTAAAGGGAAAGACCTAGCACCAAATACAATTTGCCATCTGATCTAACTTCTGGAGGCAGTCAAAATGATCCTTAGAATTCTTCCCTACCTTATTCCTGTGCTGAGATACAGGCTGCTCCAACCTGCTGTAAAATGCTTGATTTCGAGAGTGAGCGAAACTAATGAAAACATTGTTAGCGAAAAACCTAAAGGGAAAGGCCTAGCACCAAATTGCCTTGGCCATCTGATCTAACTTCTGGAGGCAGTCAAAATGATCCTTAGAATTCTTCCCTACCTTATTCCTGTGCTGAGATACAGGCTGCTCCAACCTGCTGTAAAATGCTTGATTTCGAGAGTGAGCGAAACTAATGAAAACATTTCTGGGGTAAAACCTAAAGGGAAAGACCTAGCACCAAATCCAATTTGCCATCTGATCTAACTTCTGGAGGCAGTCAAAATGATCCTTAGAATTCTTCCCTACCTTATTCCTGTGCTGAGATACAGGCTGCTCCAACCTGCTGTAAAATGCTTGATTTCGAGAGTGAGCGAAACTAATGAAAACATTGTTGGGGTAAAACCTAAAGGGAAAGACCTAGCACCAAATCCAATTTGCCATCTGATCTAACTTCTGGAGGCAGTCAAAATGATCCTTAGAATTCTTCCCTACCTTATTCCTGTGCTGAGATACAGGCTGCTCCAACCTGCTGTAAAATGCTTGATTTCGAGAGTGATCGAAACTAATGAAAACATTGTTGGGGTAAAACCTAAAGGGAAAGACCTAGCACCAAATACAATTTGCCATCTGATCTAACTTCTGGAGGCAGTCAAAATGATCCTTAGAATTCTTCCCTACGTTATTCCTGTGCTGAGATACAGGCTGCTCCAACCTGCTGTAAAATGCTTGATTTCGAGAGTGAGCGAAACTAATGAAAACATTGTTGGGGTAAAACCTAAAGGGAAAGACCTCGCACCAAATACAATTTGCCATCTGATCTAACTTCTGGAGGCAGTCAAAATGATCCTTAGAATTCTTCCCTACCTTATTCCTGTGCTGAGATACAGGCTGCTCCAACCTGCTGTAAAATGCTTGATTTCGAGAGTGAGCGAAACTAATGAAAACATTGTTAGCGAAAAACCTAAAGGGAAAGGCCTAGCGCCAAATTGCCTTGGCCATCTGATCTAACTTCTGGAGGCAGTCAAAATGATCCTTAGAATTCTTCCCTACCTTATTCCTGTGCTGAGATACAGGCTGCTCCAACCTGCTGTAAAATGCTTGATTTCGAGAGTGAGCGAAACTAATGAAAACATTGTTGGGGTAAAACCTAAAGGGAAAGACCTAGCACCAAATACAATTTGCCATCTGATCTAACTTCTGGAGGCAGTCAAAATGATCCTTAGAATTCTTCCCTACCTTATTCCTGTGCTGAGATACAGGCTGCTCCAACCTGCTGTAAAATGCTTGATTTCGGGAGTGAGCGAAACTAATGAAAACATTGTTGGGGTAAAACCTAAAGGGAAAGACCTAGCACCAAATACAATTTGCCATCTGATCTAACTTCTGGAGGCAGTCAAAATGATCCTTAGAATTCTTCCCTACCTTATTCCTGTGCTGAGATACAGGCTGCTCCAACCTGCTGTAAAATGCTTGATTTCGGGAGTGAGCGAAACTAATGAAAACATTGTTGGGGTAAAACCTAAAGGGAAAGACCTAGCACCAAATACAATTTGCCATCTGATCTAACTTCTGGAGGCAGTCAAAATGATCCTTAGAATTCTTCCCTACCTTATTCCTGTGCTGAGATACAGGCTGCTCCAACCTGCTGTAAAATGCTTGATTTCGAGAGTGAGCGAAACTAATGAAAACATTGTTAGCGAAAAACCTAAAGGGAAAGGCCTAGCGCCAAATTGCCTTGGCCATCTGATCTAACTTCTGGAGGCAGTCAAAATGATCCTTAGAATTCTTCCCTACCTTATTCCTGTGCTGAGATACAGGCTGCTCCAACCTGCTGTAAAATGCTTGATTTCGAGAGTGAGCGAAACTAATGAAAACATTGTTGGGGTAAAACCTAAAGGGAAAGACCTAGCACCAAATCCAATTTGCCATCTGATCTAACTTCTGGAGGCAGTCAAAATGATCCTTAGAATTCTTCCCTACCTTATTCCTGTGCTGAGATACAGGCTGCTCCAACCTGCTGTAAAATGCTTGATTTCGAGAGTGAGCGAAACTAATGAAAACATTGTTGGGGTAAAACCTAAAGGGAAAGACCTAGCACCAAATCCAATTTGCCATCTGATCTAACTTCTGGAGGCAGTCAAAATGATCCTTAGAATTCTTCCCTACCTTATTCCTGTGCTGAGATACAGGCTGCTCCAACCTGCTGTAAAATGCTTGATTTCGGGAGTGAGCGAAACTAATGAAAACATTGTTGGGGTAAAACCTAAAGGGAAAGGCCTAGCACCAAATTGCATTGGCCATCTGATCTAACTTCTGGAGGCAGTCAAAATGAGTATTTGAATTCTTCCCTACCTTATTCCTGTGCTGAGATACAGGCTGCTCCAACCTGCTGTAAAATGCTTGATTTCGAGAGTGAGCGAAACTTATCAAAACATTGTTGGGGTAAAACCTAAAGGGAAAGACCTAGCACCAAATACAATTTGCCATCTGATCTAACTTCTGGAGGCAGTCAAAATGATCCTTAGAATTCTTCCCTACCTTATTCCTGTGCTGAGATACAGGCTGCTCCAACCTGCTGTAAAATGCTTGATTTCGAGAGTGAGCGAAACTAATGAAAACATTGTTAGCGAAAAACCTAAAGGGAAAGGCCTAGCACCAAATTGCCTTGGCCATCTGATCTAACTTCTGGAGGCAGTCAAAATGATCCTTAGAATTCTTCCCTACCTTATTCCTGTGCTGAGATACAGGCTGCTCCAACCTGCTGTAAAATGCTTGATTTCGAGAGTGAGCGAAACTAATGAAAACATTTCTGGGGTAAAACCTAAAGGGAAAGACCTAGCACCAAATCCAATTTGCCATCTGATCTAACTTCTGGAGGCAGTCAAAATGATCCTTAGAATTCTTCCCTACCTTATTCCTGTGCTGAGATACAGGCTGCTCCAACCTGCTGTAAAATGCTTGATTTCGAGAGTGAGCGAAACTAATGAAAACATTGTTGGGGTAAAACCTAAAGGGAAAGACCTAGCACCAAATCCAATTTGCCATCTGATCTAACTTCTGGAGGCAGTCAAAATGATCCTTAGAATTCTTCCCTACCTTATTCCTGTGCTGAGATACAGGCTGCTCCAACCTGCTGTAAAATGCTTGATTTCGAGAGTGATCGAAACTAATGAAAACATTGTTGGGGTAAAACCTAAAGGGAAAGACCTAGCACCAAATACAATTTGCCATCTGATCTAACTTCTGGAGGCAGTCAAAATGATCCTTAGAATTCTTCCCTACGTTATTCCTGTGCTGAGATACAGGCTGCTCCAACCTGCTGTAAAATGCTTGATTTCGAGAGTGAGCGAAACTAATGAAAACATTGTTGGGGTAAAACCTAAAGGGAAAGACCTCGCACCAAATACAATTTGCCATCTGATCTAACTTCTGGAGGCAGTCAAAATGATCCTTAGAATTCTTCCCTACCTTATTCCTGTGCTGAGATACAGGCTGCTCCAACCTGCTGTAAAATGCTTGATTTCGAGAGTGAGCGAAACTAATGAAAACATTGTTAGCGAAAAACCTAAAGGGAAAGGCCTAGCGCCAAATTGCCTTGGCCATCTGATCTAACTTCTGGAGGCAGTCAAAATGATCCTTAGAATTCTTCCCTACCTTATTCCTGTGCTGAGATACAGGCTGCTCCAACCTGCTGTAAAATGCTTGATTTCGAGAGTGAGCGAAACTAATGAAAACATTGTTGGGGTAAAACCTAAAGGGAAAGACCTAGCACCAAATACAATTTGCCATCTGATCTAACTTCTGGAGGCAGTCAAAATGATCCTTAGAATTCTTCCCTACCTTATTCCTGTGCTGAGATACAGGCTGCTCCAACCTGCTGTAAAATGCTTGATTTCGGGAGTGAGCGAAACTAATGAAAACATTGTTGGGGTAAAACCTAAAGGGAAAGACCTAGCACCAAATACAATTTGCCATCTGATCTAACTTCTGGAGGCAGTCAAAATGAGTATTTGAATTCTTCCCTACCTTATTCCTGTGCTGAGATACAGGCTGCTCCAACCTGCTGTAAAATGCTTGATTTCGAGAGTGAGCGAAACTAATGAAAACATTGTTGGGGTAAAACCTAAAGGGAAAGGCCTAGCACCAAATTGCATTGGCCATCTGATCTAACTTCTGGAGGCAGTCAAAATGAGTATTTGAATTCTTCCCTACCTTATTCCTGTGCTGAGATACAGGCTGCTCCAACCTGCTGTAAAATGCTTGATTTCGAGAGTGAGCGAAACTAATGAAAACATTGTTGGGGTAAAACCTAAAGGGAAAGACCTCGCACCAAATACAATTTGCCATCTGATCTAACTTCTGGAGGCAGTCAAAATGATCCTTAGAATTCTTCCCTACCTTATTCCTGTGCTGAGATACAGGCTGCTCCAACCTGCTGTAAAATGCTTGATTTCGGGAGTGAGCGAAACTAATGAAAACATTGTTGGGGTAAAACCTAAAGGGAAAGACCTAGCACCAAATACAATTTGCCATCTGATCTAACTTCTGGAGGCAGTCAAAATGAGTATTTGAATTCTTCCCTACCTTATTCCTGTGCTGAGATACAGGCTGCTCCAACCTGCTGTAAAATGCTTGATTTCGAGAGTGAGCGAAACTTATCAAAACATTGTTGGGGTAAAACCTAAAGGGAAAGACCTAGCACCAAATCCAATTTGCCATCTGATCTAACTTCTGGAGGCAGTCAAAATGATCCTTAGAATTCTTCCCTACCTTATTCCTGTGCTGAGATACAGGCTGCTCCAACCTGCTGTAAAATGCTTGATTTCGAGAGTGAGCGAAACTAATGAAAACATTGTTAGCGAAAAACCTAAAGGGAAAGGCCTAGCACCAAATTGCCTTGGCCATCTGATCTAACTTCTGGAGGCAGTCAAAATGATCCTTAGAATTCTTCCCTACCTTATTCCTGTGCTGAGATACAGGCTGCTCCAACCTGCTGTAAAATGCTTGATTTCGAGAGTGAGCGAAACTAATGAAAACATTTCTGGGGTAAAACCTAAAGGGAAAGACCTAGCACCAAATCCAATTTGCCATCTGATCTAACTTCTGGAGGCAGTCAAAATGATCCTTAGAATTCTTCCCTACCTTATTCCTGTGCTGAGATACAGGCTGCTCCAACCTGCTGTAAAATGCTTGATTTCGAGAGTGAGCGAAACTAATGAAAACATTGTTGGGGTAAAACCTAAAGGGAAAGACCTAGCACCAAATCCAATTTGCCATCTGATCTAACTTCTGGAGGCAGTCAAAATGATCCTTAGAATTCTTCCCTACCTTATTCCTGTGCTGAGATACAGGCTGCTCCAACCTGCTGTAAAATGCTTGATTTCGAGAGTGATCGAAACTAATGAAAACATTGTTGGGGTAAAACCTAAAGGGAAAGACCTAGCACCAAATACAATTTGCCATCTGATCTAACTTCTGGAGGCAGTCAAAATGATCCTTAGAATTCTTCCCTACGTTATTCCTGTGCTGAGATACAGGCTGCTCCAACCTGCTGTAAAATGCTTGATTTCGAGAGTGAGCGAAACTAATGAAAACATTGTTGGGGTAAAACCTAAAGGGAAAGACCTCGCACCAAATACAATTTGCCATCTGATCTAACTTCTGGAGGCAGTCAAAATGATCCTTAGAATTCTTCCCTACCTTATTCCTGTGCTGAGATACAGGCTGCTCCAACCTGCTGTAAAATGCTTGATTTCGAGAGTGAGCGAAACTAATGAAAACATTGTTAGCGAAAAACCTAAAGGGAAAGGCCTAGCGCCAAATTGCCTTGGCCATCTGATCTAACTTCTGGAGGCAGTCAAAATGATCCTTAGAATTCTTCCCTACCTTATTCCTGTGCTGAGATACAGGCTGCTCCAACCTGCTGTAAAATGCTTGATTTCGAGAGTGAGCGAAACTAATGAAAACATTGTTGGGGTAAAACCTAAAGGGAAAGACCTAGCACCAAATACAATTTGCCATCTGATCTAACTTCTGGAGGCAGTCAAAATGATCCTTAGAATTCTTCCCTACCTTATTCCTGTGCTGAGATACAGGCTGCTCCAACCTGCTGTAAAATGCTTGATTTCGGGAGTGAGCGAAACTAATGAAAACATTGTTGGGGTAAAACCTAAAGGGAAAGACCTAGCACCAAATACAATTTGCCATCTGATCTAACTTCTGGAGGCAGTCAAAATGAGTATTTGAATTCTTCCCTACCTTATTCCTGTGCTGAGATACAGGCTGCTCCAACCTGCTGTAAAATGCTTGATTTCGAGAGTGAGCGAAACTAATGAAAACATTGTTGGGGTAAAACCTAAAGGGAAAGGCCTAGCACCAAATTGCATTGGCCATCTGATCTAACTTCTGGAGGCAGTCAAAATGAGTATTTGAATTCTTCCCTACCTTATTCCTGTGCTGAGATACAGGCTGCTCCAACCTGCTGTAAAATGCTTGATTTCGAGAGTGAGCGAAACTAATGAAAACATTGTTGGGGTAAAACCTAAAGGGAAAGACCTCGCACCAAATACAATTTGCCATCTGATCTAACTTCTGGAGGCAGTCAAAATGATCCTTAGAATTCTTCCCTACCTTATTCCTGTGCTGAGATACAGGCTGCTCCAACCTGCTGTAAAATGCTTGATTTCGGGAGTGAGCGAAACTAATGAAAACATTGTTGGGGTAAAACCTAAAGGGAAAGACCTAGCACCAAATACAATTTGCCATCTGATCTAACTTCTGGAGGCAGTCAAAATGAGTATTTGAATTCTTCCCTACCTTATTCCTGTGCTGAGATACAGGCTGCTCCAACCTGCTGTAAAATGCTTGATTTCGAGAGTGAGCGAAACTTATCAAAACATTGTTGGGGTAAAACCTAAAGGGAAAGACCTAGCACCAAATCCAATTTGCCATCTGATCTAACTTCTGGAGGCAGTCAAAATGATCCTTAGAATTCTTCCCTACCTTATTCCTGTGCTGAGATACAGGCTGCTCCAACCTGCTGTAAAATGCTTGATTTCGAGAGTGAGCGAAACTAATGAAAACATTGTTAGCGAAAAACCTAAAGGGAAAGGCCTAGCACCAAATTGCCTTGGCCATCTGATCTAACTTCTGGAGGCAGTCAAAATGATCCTTAGAATTCTTCCCTACCTTATTCCTGTGCTGAGATACAGGCTGCTCCAACCTGCTGTAAAATGCTTGATTTCGAGAGTGAGCGAAACTAATGAAAACATTTCTGGGGTAAAACCTAAAGGGAAAGACCTAGCACCAAATCCAATTTGCCATCTGATCTAACTTCTGGAGGCAGTCAAAATGATCCTTAGAATTCTTCCCTACCTTATTCCTGTGCTGAGATACAGGCTGCTCCAACCTGCTGTAAAATGCTTGATTTCGAGAGTGAGCGAAACTAATGAAAACATTGTTGGGGTAAAACCTAAAGGGAAAGACCTAGCACCAAATCCAATTTGCCATCTGATCTAACTTCTGGAGGCAGTCAAAATGATCCTTAGAATTCTTCCCTACCTTATTCCTGTGCTGAGATACAGGCTGCTCCAACCTGCTGTAAAATGCTTGATTTCGAGAGTGAGCGAAACTAATGAAAACATTGTTGGGGTAAAACCTAAAGGGAAAGACCTAGCACCAAATACAATTTGCCATCTGATCTAACTTCTGGAGGCAGTCAAAATGATCCTTAGAATTCTTCCCTACCTTATTCCTGTGCTGAGATACAGGCTGCTCCAACCTGCTGTAAAATGCTTGATTTCGAGAGTGAGCGAAACTAATGAAAACATTGTTGGGGTAAAACCTAAAGGGAAAGACCTAGCACCAAATACAATTTGCCATCTGATCTAACTTCTGGAGGCAGTCAAAATGATCCTTAGAATTCTTCCCTACCTTATTCCTGTGCTGAGATACAGGCTGCTCCAACCTGCTGTAAAATGCTTGATTTCGAGAGTGAGCGAAACTAATGAAAACATTGTTGGGGTAAAACCTAAAGGGAAAGACCTAGCACCAAATCCAATTTGCCATCTGATCTAACTTCTGGAGGCAGTCAAAATGATCCTTAGAATTCTTCCCTACCTTATTCCTGTGCTGAGATACAGGCTGCTCCAACCTGCTGTAAAATGCTTGATTTCGGGAGTGAGCGAAACTAATGAAAACATTGTTGGGGTAAAACCTAAAGGGAAAGGCCTAGCACCAAATTGCATTGGCCATCTGATCTAACTTCTGGAGGCAGTCAAAATGAGTATTTGAATTCTTCCCTACCTTATTCCTGTGCTGAGATACAGGCTGCTCCAACCTGCTGTAAAATGCTTGATTTCGAGAGTGAGCGAAACTTATCAAAACATTGTTGGGGTAAAACCTAAAGGGAAAGACCTAGCACCAAATACAATTTGCCATCTGATCTAACTTCTGGAGGCAGTCAAAATGATCCTTAGAATTCTTCCCTACCTTATTCCTGTGCTGAGATACAGGCTGCTCCAACCTGCTGTAAAATGCTTGATTTCGAGAGTGAGCGAAACTAATGAAAACATTGTTAGCGAAAAACCTAAAGGGAAAGGCCTAGCACCAAATTGCCTTGGCCATCTGATCTAACTTCTGGAGGCAGTCAAAATGATCCTTAGAATTCTTCCCTACCTTATTCCTGTGCTGAGATACAGGCTGCTCCAACCTGCTGTAAAATGCTTGATTTCGAGAGTGATCGAAACTAATGAAAACATTGTTGGGGTAAAACCTAAAGGGAAAGACCTAGCACCAAATACAATTTGCCATCTGATCTAACTTCTGGAGGCAGTCAAAATGATCCTTAGAATTCTTCCCTACCTTATTCCTGTGCTGAGATACAGGCTGCTCCAACCTGCTGTAAAATGCTTGATTTCGAGAGTGAGCGAAACTAATGAAAACATTGTTGGGGTAAAACCTAAAGGGAAAGACCTAGCACCAAATACAATTTGCCATCTGATCTAACTTCTGGAGGCAGTCAAAATGATCCTTAGAATTCTTCCCTACCTTATTCCTGTGCTGAGATACAGGCTGCTCCAACCTGCTGTAAAATGCTTGATTTCGAGAGTGAGCGAAACTAATGAAAACATTGTTAGCGAAAAACCTAAAGGGAAAGGCCTAGCGCCAAATTGCCTTGGCCATCTGATCTAACTTCTGGAGGCAGTCAAAATGATCCTTAGAATTCTTCCCTACCTTATTC
The DNA here is from genome assembly GCF_026170545.1 of Melanerpes formicivorus. Classification (NCBI taxonomy): domain Eukaryota; kingdom Metazoa; phylum Chordata; class Aves; order Piciformes; family Picidae; genus Melanerpes; species Melanerpes formicivorus. The sequence continues at coordinate 178,463 of NW_027142625.1, read as the reverse complement.
CTGTGCTGAGATACAGGCTGCTCCAACCTGCTGTAAAATGCTTGATTTCGAGAGTGAGCGAAACTAATGAAAACATTGTTGGGGTAAAACCTAAAGGGAAAGACCTAGCACCAAATCCAATTTGCCATCTGATCTAACTTCTGGAGGCAGTCAAAATGATCCTTAGAATTCTTCCCTACCTTATTCCTGTGCTGAGATACAGGCTGCTCCAACCTGCTGTAAAATGCTTGATTTCGAGAGTGAGCGAAACTAATGAAAACATTGTTGGGGTAAAACCTAAAGGGAAAGACCTAGCACCAAATCCAATTTGCCATCTGATCTAACTTCTGGAGGCAGTCAAAATGATCCTTAGAATTCTTCCCTACCTTATTCCTGTGCTGAGATACAGGCTGCTCCAACCTGCTGTAAAATGCTTGATTTCGGGAGTGAGCGAAACTAATGAAAACATTGTTGGGGTAAAACCTAAAGGGAAAGGCCTAGCACCAAATTGCATTGGCCATCTGATCTAACTTCTGGAGGCAGTCAAAATGAGTATTTGAATTCTTCCCTACCTTATTCCTGTGCTGAGATACAGGCTGCTCCAACCTGCTGTAAAATGCTTGATTTCGAGAGTGAGCGAAACTTATCAAAACATTGTTGGGGTAAAACCTAAAGGGAAAGACCTAGCACCAAATACAATTTGCCATCTGATCTAACTTCTGGAGGCAGTCAAAATGATCCTTAGAATTCTTCCCTACCTTATTCCTGTGCTGAGATACAGGCTGCTCCAACCTGCTGTAAAATGCTTGATTTCGAGAGTGAGCGAAACTAATGAAAACATTTCTGGGGTAAAACCTAAAGGGAAAGACCTAGCACCAAATCCAATTTGCCATCTGATCTAACTTCTGGAGGCAGTCAAAATGATCCTTAGAATTCTTCCCTACCTTATTCCTGTGCTGAGATACAGGCTGCTCCAACCTGCTGTAAAATGCTTGATTTCGAGAGTGAGCGAAACTAATGAAAACATTGTTGGGGTAAAACCTAAAGGGAAAGGCCTAGCACCAAATTGCATTGGCCATCTGATCTAACTTCTGGAGGCAGTCAAAATGATCCTTAGAGTTCTTCCCTACCTTATTCCTGTGCTGAGATACAGGCTGCTCCAACCTGCTGTAAAATGCTTGATTTCGAGAGTGATCGAAACTAATGAAAACATTGTTGGGGTAAAACCTAAAGGGAAAGACCTAGCACCAAATACAATTTGCCATCTGATCTAACTTCTGGAGGCAGTCAAAATGATCCTTAGAATTCTTCCCTACGTTATTCCTGTGCTGAGATACAGGCTGCTCCAACCTGCTGTAAAATGCTTGATTTCGAGAGTGAGCGAAACTAATGAAAACATTGTTGGGGTAAAACCTAAAGGGAAAGACCTCGCAGGAAATACAATTTGCCATCTGATCTAACTTCTGGAGGCAGTCAAAATGATCCTTAGAATTCTTCCCTACCTTATTCCTGTGCTGAGATACAGGCTGCTCCAACCTGCTGTAAAATGCTTGATTTCGAGAGTGAGCGAAACTAATGAAAACATTGTTAGCGAAAAACCTAAAGGGAAAGGCCTAGCGCCAAATTGCCTTGGCCATCTGATCTAACTTCTGGAGGCAGTCAAAATGATCCTTAGAATTCTTCCCTACCTTATTCCTGTGCTGAGATACAGGCTGCTCCAACCTGCTGTAAAATGCTTGATTTCGAGAGTGAGCGAAACTAATGAAAACATTGTTGGGGTAAAACCTAAAGGGAAAGACCTAGCACCAAATACAATTTGCCATCTGATCTAACTTCTGGAGGCAGTCAAAATGATCCTTAGAATTCTTCCCTACCTTATTCCTGTGCTGAGATACAGGCTGCTCCAACCTCCTGTAAAATGCTTGATTTCGGGAGTGAGCGAAACTAATGAAAACATTGTTGGGGTAAAACCTAAAGGGAAAGACCTAGCACCAAATACAATTTGCCATCTGATCTAACTTCTGGAGGCAGTCAAAATGAGTATTTGAATTCTTCCCTACCTTATTCCTGTGCTGAGATACAGGCTGCCCCAACCTGCTGTAAAATGCTTGATTTCGAGAGTGAGCGAAACTTATCAAAACATTGTTGCGGTAAAACCTAAAGGGAAAGACCTTGCACCAAATACAATTTGCCATCTGATCTAACTTCTGGAGGCAGTCAAAATGATCCTTAGAATTCTTCCCTACCTTATTCCTGTGCTGAGATACAGGCTGCTCCAACCTGCTGTAAAATGCTTGATTTCGAGAGTGAGCGAAACTAATGAAAATATTGTTAGCGAAAAACCTAAAGGGAAAGGCCTAGCACCAAATTGCCTTGGCCATCTGATCTAACTTCTGGAGGCAGTCAAAATGATCCTTAGAATTCTTCCCTACCTTATTCCTGTGCTGAGATACAGGCTGCTCCAACCTGCTGTAAAATGCTTGATTACGAGAGTGAGCGAAACTAATGAAAACATTTCTGGGGTAAAACCTAAAGGGAAAGACCTAGCACCAAATCCAATTTGCCATCTGATCTAACTTCTGGAGGCAGTCAAAATGATCCTTAGAATTCTTCCCTACCTTATTCCTGTGCTGAGATACAGGCTGCTCCAACCTGCTGTAAAATGCTTGATTTCGAGAGTGAGCGAAACTAATGAAAACATTGTTGGGGTAAAACCTAAAGGGAAAGGCCTAGCACCAAATTGCATTGGCCATCTGATCTAACTTCTGGAGGCAGTCAAAATGATCCTTAGAATTCTTCCCTACCTTATTCCTGTGCTGAGATACAGGCTGCTCCAACCTGCTGTAAAATGCTTGATTTCGAGAGTGATCGAAACTAATGAAAACATTGTTGGGGTAAAACCTAAAGGGAAAGACCTAGCACCAAATACAATTTGCCATCTGATCTAACTTCTGGAGGCAGTCAAAATGATCCTTAGAATTCTTCCCTACCTTATTCCTGTGCTGAGATACAGGCTGCTCCAACCTGCTGTAAAATGCTTGATTTCGAGAGTGAGCGAAACTAATGAAAAGATTGTCAGCGAAAAACCTAAAGGGAAAGGCCTAGCGCCAAATTCCATTGGCCATCTGATCTAACTTCTGGAGGCAGTCAAAATGAGTATTTGAATTCTTCCCTACCTTATTCCTGTGCTGAGATAGAGGCTGCTCCAACCTGCTGTAAAATGCTTGATTTCGAGAGTGAGCGAAACTAATGAAAACATTGTTGGGGTAAAACCTAAAGGGAAAGGTCTAGCACCAAATTGCATTGGCCATCTGATCTAACTTCTGAAGGCAGTCAAAATGATCCTTAGAATTCTTCCCTACCTTATTCCTGTGCTGAGATACAGGCTGCTCCAACCTGCTGTAAAATGTTTGATTTCGAGAATGATCGAAACTAATGAAAACATTGTTGGGGTAAAACCTAAAGGGAAAGACCTAGCACCAAATCCAATTTGCCATCTGATCTAACTTCTGGAGGCAGTCAAAATGATCCTTAGAATTCTTCCCTACCTTATTCCTGTGCTGAGATACAGGCTGCTCCAACCTGCTGTAAAATGCTTGATTTCGAGAGTGAGCGAAACTAATGAAAACATTGTTGGGGTAAAACCTAAAGGGAAAGACCTAGCACCAAATACAATTTGCCATCTGATCTAACTTCTGGAGGCAGTCAAAATGAGTATTTGAATTCTTCCCTACCTTATTCCTGTGCTGAGATACAGGCTGCTCCAACCTGCTGTAAAATGCTTGATTTCGAGAGTGAGCGAAACTAATGAAAACATTGTTGGGGTAAAACCTAAAGGGAAAGACCTAGCACCAAATTGCATTGGCCATCTGATCTAACTTCTGGAGGCAGTCAAAATGATCCTTAGAATTCTTCCCTACCTTATTCCTGTGCTGAGATACAGGCTGCTCCAACCTGCTGTAAAATGCTTGATTTCGAGAGTGAGCGAAACTAATCAAAACATTGTTGGGGTAAAACCTAAAGGGAAAGACCTAGCACCAAATCCAATTTGCCATCTGATCTAACTTCTGGAGGCAGTCAAAATGATCCTTAGAATTCTTCCCTACCTTATTCCTGTGCTGAGATACAGGCTGCTCCAACCTGCTGTAAAATGCTTGATTTCGAGAGTGAGCGAAACTAATGAAAACATTGTTAGCGAAAAACCTAAAGGGAAAGGCCTAGCACCAAATTGCCTTGGCCATCTGATCTAACTTCTGGAGGCAGTCAAAATGATCCTTAGAATTCTTCCCTACCTTATTCCTGTGCTGAGATACAGGCTGCTCCAACCTGCTGTAAAATGTTTGATTTCGAGAGTGAGCGAAACTAATGAAAACATTTTTGGGGTAAAACCTAAAGGGAAAGACCTAGCACCAAATCCAATTTGCCATCTGATCTAACTTCTGGAGGCAGTCAAAATGATCCTTAGAATTCTTCCCTACCTTATTCCTGTGCTGAGATACAGGCTGCTCCAACCTGCTGTAAAATGCTTGATTTCGGGAGTGAGCGAAACTAATGAAAACATTGTTGGGGTAAAACCTAAAGGGAAAGACCTAGCACCAAATACAATTTGCCATCTAATCTAACTTCTGGAGGCAGTCAAAATGAGTATTTGAATTCTTCCCTACCTTATTCCTGTGCTGAGATACAGGCTGCTCCAACCTGCTGTAAAATGCTTGATTTCGAGAGTGAGCGAAACTAATGAAAACATTGTTGGGGTAAAACCTAAAGGGAAAGGCCTAGCACCAAATTGCATTGGCCATCTGATCTAACTTCTGGAGGCAGACAAAATGATCCTTAGAATTCTTCCCTACCTTATTCCTGTGCTGAGATACAGGCTGCTCCAACCTGCTGTAAAATGCTTGATTTCGAGAGTGAGCGAAACTAATGAAAACATTGTTGGGGTAAAACCTAAAGGGAAAGGCCTAGCACCAAATTGCATTGGCCATCTGATCTAACTTCTGGAGGCAGTCAAAATGAGTATTTGAATTCTTCCCTACCTTATTCCTGTGCTGAGATACAGGCTGCTCCAACCTGCTGTAAAATGCTTGATTTCGAGAGTGAGCGAAACTAATGAAAACATTGTTGGGGTAAAACCTAAAGGGAAAGACCTAGCACCAAATACAATTTGCCATCTGATCTAACTTCTGGAGGCAGTCAAAATGATCCTTAGAATTCTTCCCTACCTTATTCCTGTGCTGAGATACAGGCTGCTCCAACCTGCTGTAAAATGCTTGATTTCGAGAGTGAGCGAAACTAATGAAAACATAGTTTGGGTAAAACCTAAAGGGAAAGACCTAGCACCAAATTCCATTGGCCATCTGATCTAACTTCTGGAGGCAGTCAAAATGAGTATTTGAATTCTTCCCTACCTTATTCCTGTGCTGAGATACAGGCTGCTCCAACCTGCTGTAAAATGCTTGATTTCGAGAGTGAGCGAAACTAATGAAAACATTGTTGGGGTAAAACCTAAAGGGAAAGGTCCAGCACCAAATTGCATTGGCCATCTGATCTAACTTCTGGAGGCAGTCAAAATGATCCTTAGAATTCTTCCCTACCTTATTCCTGTGCTGAGATACAGGCTGCTCCAACCTGCTGTAAAATGCTTGATTTCGAGAGTGAGCGAAACTAATGAAAACATTGTTGGGGTAAAACCTAAAGGGAAAGACCTAGCACCAAATCCAATTTGCCATCTGATCTAACTTCTGGAGGCAGTCAAAATGAGTATTTGAATTCTTCCCTACCTTATTCCTGTGCTGAGATACAGGCTGCTCCAACCTGCTGTAAAATGCTTGATTTTGAGAGTGAGCGAAACTAATGAAAACATTGTTGGGGTAAAACCTAAAGGGAAAGACCTAGCACCAAATCCAATTTGCCATCTGATCTAACTTCTGGAGGCAGTCAAAATGAGTATTTGAATTCTTCCCTACCTTATTCCTGTGCTGAGATACAGGCTGCTCCAACCTGCTGTAAAATGCTTGATTTCGAGAGTGAGCGAAACTAATGAAAACATTGTAGGGGTAAAACCTAAAGGGAAAGGCCTAGCACCAAATACAATTTGCCATCTGATCTAACTTCTGGAGGCAGTCAAAATGAGTATTTGAATTCTTCCCTACCTTATTCCTGTGCTGAGATACAGGCTGCTCCAACCTGCTGTAAAATGCTTGATTTCGAGAGTGAGCGAAACTAATGAAAACATTGTTGGGGTAAAACCTAAAGGGAAAGGTCTAGCACCAAATTGCATTGGCCATCTGATCTAACTTCTGGAGGCAGTCAAAATGAGTATTTGAATTCTTCCCTACCTTATTCCTGTGCTGAGATACAGGCTGCTCCAACCTGCTGTAAAATGCTTGATTTCGAGAGTGATCGAAACTAATGAAAACATTGTTGGGGTAAAACCTAAAGGGAAAGGCCTAGCACCAAATTGCATTGGCCATCTGATCTAACTTCTGGAGGCAGTCAAAATGAGTATTTGAATTCTTCCCTACCTTATTCCTGTGCTGAGATACAGGCTGCTCCAACCTGCTGTAAAATGCTTGATTTCGAGAGTGAGCGAAACTAATGAAAACATTGTTGGGGTAAAACCTAAAGGGAAAGACCTAGCACCAAATACAATTTGCCATCTGATCTAACTTCTGGAGGCAGTCAAAATGAGTATTTGAATTCTTCCCTACTTTATTCCTGTGCTGAGATACAGGCTGCTCCAACCTGCTGTAAAATGCTTGATATCGAGAGTGAGCGAAACTAATGAAAACATTGTTGGGGTAAAACCTAAAGGGAAAGACCTAGCACCAAATACAATTTGCCATCTGATCTAACTTCTGGAGGCAGTCAAAATGAGTATTTGAATTCTTCCCTACCTTATTCCTGTGCTGAGATACAGGCTGCTCCAACCTGCTGTAAAATGCTTGATTTCGGGAGTGAGCGAAACTAATGAAAACATTGTTGGGGTAAAACCTAAAGGGAAAGACCTAGCACCAAATACAATTTGCCATCTGATCTAACTTCTGGAGGCAGTCAAAATGAGTATTTGAATTCTTCCCTACCTTATTCCTGTGCTGAGATACAGGCTGCTCCAACCTGCTGTAAAATGCTTGATTTCGAGAGTGAGCGAAACTAATGAAAACATTGTTGGGGTAAAACCTAAAGGGAAAGACCTAGCACCAAATACAATTTGCCATCTGATCTAACTTCTGGAGGCAGTCAAAATGAGTATTTGAATTCTTCCCTACCTTATTCCTGTGCTGAGATACAGGCTGCTCCAACCTGCTGTAAAATGCTTGATTTCGAGAGTGAGCGAAACTAATGAAAACATTGTTGGGGTAAAACCTAAAGGGAAAGGTCTAGCACCAAATTGCATTGGCCATCTGATCTAACTTCTGGAGGCAGTCAAAATGATCCTTAGAATTCTTCCCTACCTTATTCCTGTGCTGAGATACAGGCTGCTCCAACCTGCTGTAAAATGCTTGATTTCGAGAGTGATCGAAACTAATGAAAACATTGTTGGGGTAAAACCTAAAGGGAAAGACCTAGCACCAAATACAATTTCCCATCTGATCTAACTTCTGGAGGCAGTCAAAATGAGTATTTGAATTCTTCCCTACCTTATTCCTGTGCTGAGATACAGGCTGCTCCAACCTGCTGTAAAATGCTTGATTTCGAGAGAGAGCGAAACTAATGAAAACATTGTTGGGGTAAAACCTAAAGGGAAAGGTCTAGCACCAAATTGCATTGGCCATCTGATCTAACTTCTGGAGGCAGTCAAAATGATCCTTAAAATTCTTCCCTACCTTATTCCTGTGCTGAGATACAGGCTGCTCCAACCTGCTGTAAAATGCTTGATTTCGAGAGTGAGCGAAACTAATGAAAACATTGTTGGGGTAAAACCTAAAGGGAAAGACCTAGCACCAAATACAATTTGCCATCTGATCTAACTTCTGGAGGCAGTCAAAATGAGTATTTGAATTCTTCCCTACCTTATTCCTCTGCTGAGATACAGGCTGCTCCAACCTGCTGTAAAATGCTTGATTTCGAGAGTGAGCGAAACTAATGAAAACATTGTTGGGGTAAAACCTAAAGGGAAAGGCCTAGCACCAAATTGCCTTGGCCATCTGATCTAACTTCTGAAGGCAGTCAAAATGAGTATTTGAATTCTTCCCTACCTTATTCCTCTGCTGAGATACAGGCTGCTCCAACCTGCTGTAAAATGCTTGATTTCGAGAGTGAGCGAAACTAATGAAAACATTGTTGGGGTAAAACCTAAAGGGAAAGGCCTAGCACCAAATTGCCTTGGCCATCTGATCTAACTTCTGAAGGCAGTCAAAATGAGTATTTGAATTCTTCCCTACCTTATTCCTGTGCTGAGATACAGGCTGCTCCAACCTGCTGTAAAATGCTTGATTTCGAGAGTGATCGCAACTAATGAAAACATTGTTGGGGTAAAACCTAAAGGGAAAGACCTAGCACCAAATACAATTTGCCATCTGATCTAACTTCTGGAGGCAGTCAAAATGAGTATTTGAATTCTTCCCTACCTTGTTCCTGTGCTGAGATACAGGCTGCTCCAACCTGCTGTAAAATGCTTGATTTCGAGAGTGATCGAAACTAATGAAAACATTGTTGGGGTAAAACCTAAAGGGAAAGGTCTAGCACCAAATTGCATTAGCCATCTGATCTAACTTCTGGAGGCAGTCAAAATGATCCTTAGAATTCTTCCCTACCTTATTCCTGTGCTGAGATACAGGCTGCTCCAACCTGCTGTAAAATGCTTGATTTCGAGAGTGAGCGAAACTAATGAAAACATTGTTGGGGTAAAACCTAAAGGGAAAGGCCTAGCACCAAATTGCATTGGCCATCTGATCTAACTTCTGGAGGCAGTCAAAATGAGTATTTGAATTCTTCCCTACCTTATTCCTCTGCTGAGATACAGGCTGCTCCAACCTGCTGTAAAATGCTTGATTTCGAGAGTGAGCGAAACTAATGAAAACATTGTTGGGGTAAAACCTAAAGGGAAAGACCTAGCACCAAATACAATTTGCCATCTGATCTAACTTCTGGAGGCAGTCAAAATGAGTATTTGAATTCTTCCCTACCTTATTCCTGTGCTGAGATACAGGCTGCTCCAACCTGCTGTAAAATGCTTGATTTCGAGAGTGAGCGAAACTAATGAAAACATTGTTGGGGTAAAACCTAAAGGGAAAGGTCTAGCACCAAATTGCATTGGCCATCTGATCTAACTTCTGGAGGCAGTCAAAATGATCCTTAGAATTCTTCCCTACCTTATTCCTGTGCTGAGATACAGGCTGCTCCAACCTGCTGTAAAATGCTTGATTTCGAGAGTGATCGAAACTAATGAAAACATTGTTGGGGTAAAACCTAAAGGGAAAGACCTAGCACCAAATACAATTTCCCATCTGATCTAACTTCTGGAGGCAGTCAAAATGAGTATTTGAATTCTTCCCTACCTTATTCCTGTGCTGAGATACAGGCTGCTCCAACCTGCTGTAAAATGCTTGATTTCGAGAGTGAGCGAAACTAATGAAAACATTGTTGGGGTAAAACCTAAAGGGAAAGGCCTAGCACCAAATTGCATTGGCCATCTGATCTAACTTCTGGAGGCAGTCAAAATGATCCTTAAAATTCTTCCCTACCTTATTCCTGTGCTGAGATACAGGCTGCTCCAACCTGCTGTAAAATGCTTGATTTCGAGAGTGAGCGAAACTAATGAAAACATTGTTGGGGTAAAACCTAAAGGGAAAGACCTAGCACCAAATACAATTTGCCATCTGATCTAACTTCTGGAGGCAGTCAAAATGAGTATTTGAATTCTTCCCTACCTTATTCCTGTGCTGAGATACAGGCTGCTCCAACCTGCTGTAAAATGCTTGATTTCGAGAGTGAGCGAAACTAATGAAAACATTGTTGGGGTAAAACCTAAAGGGAAAGGTCTAGCACCAAATTGCATTGGCCATCTGATCTAACTTCTGGAGGCAGTCAAAATGATCCTTAGAATTCTTCCCTACCTTATTCCTGTGCTGAGATACAGGCTGCTCCAACCTGCTGTAAAATGCTTGATTTCGAGAGTGATCGAAACTAATGAAAACATTGTTGGGGTAAAACCTAAAGGGAAAGACCTAGCACCAAATACAATTTCCCATCTGATCTAACTTCTGGAGGCAGTCAAAATGAGTATTTGAATTCTTCCCTACCTTATTCCTGTGCTGAGATACAGGCTGCTCCAACCTGCTGTAAAATGCTTGATTTCGAGAGAGAGCGAAACTAATGAAAACATTGTTGGGGTAAAACCTAAAGGGAAAGGTCTAGCACCAAATTGCATTGGCCATCTGATCTAACTTCTGGAGGCAGTCAAAATGATCCTTAAAATTCTTCCCTACCTTATTCCTGTGCTGAGATACAGGCTGCTCCAACCTGCTGTAAAATGCTTGATTTCGAGAGTGAGCGAAACTAATGAAAACATTGTTGGGGTAAAACCTAAAGGGAAAGACCTAGCACCAAATACAATTTGCCATCTGATCTAACTTCTGGAGGCAGTCAAAATGAGTATTTGAATTCTTCCCTACCTTATTCCTCTGCTGAGATACAGGCTGCTCCAACCTGCTGTAAAATGCTTGATTTCGAGAGTGAGCGAAACTAATGAAAACATTGTTGGGGTAAAACCTAAAGGGAAAGGCCTAGCACCAAATTGCCTTGGCCATCTGATCTAACTTCTGAAGGCAGTCAAAATGAGTATTTGAATTCTTCCCTACCTTATTCCTCTGCTGAGATACAGGCTGCTCCAACCTGCTGTAAAATGCTTGATTTCGAGAGTGAGCGAAACTAATGAAAACATTGTTGGGGTAAAACCTAAAGGGAAAGGCCTAGCACCAAATTGCCTTGGCCATCTGATCTAACTTCTGAAGGCAGTCAAAATGAGTATTTGAATTCTTCCCTACCTTATTCCTGTGCTGAGATACAGGCTGCTCCAACCTGCTGTAAAATGCTTGATTTCGAGAGTGATCGCAACTAATGAAAACATTGTTGGGGTAAAACCTAAAGGGAAAGACCTAGCACCAAATACAATTTGCCATCTGATCTAACTTCTGGAGGCAGTCAAAATGAGTATTTGAATTCTTCCCTACCTTGTTCCTGTGCTGAGATACAGGCTGCTCCAACCTGCTGTAAAATGCTTGATTTCGAGAGTGATCGAAACTAATGAAAACATTGTTGGGGTAAAACCTAAAGGGAAAGGTCTAGCACCAAATTGCATTGGCCATCTGATCTAACTTCTGGAGGCAGTCAAAATGATCCTTAGAATTCTTCCCTACCTTATTCCTGTGCTGAGATACAGGCTGCTCCAACCTGCTGTAAAATGCTTGATTTCGAGAGTGAGCGAAACTAATGAAAACATTGTTGGGGTAAAACCTAAAGGGAAAGGCCTAGCACCAAATTGCATTGGCCATCTGATCTAACTTCTGGAGGCAGTCAAAATGAGTATTTGAATTCTTCCCTACCTTATTCCTGTGCTGAGATACAGGCTGCTCCAACCTGCTGTAAAATGCTTGATTTCGAGAGTGATCAAAACTAATGAAAACATTGTTGGGGTAAAACCTAAAGGGAAAGACCTAGCACCAAATACAATCTGCCATCTGATCTAACTTCTGGAGGCAGTCAAAATGAGTATTTGAATTCTTCCCTACCTTATTCCTGTGCTGAGATACAGGCTGCTCCAACCTGCTGTAAAATGCTTGATTTCGAGAGTGAGCGAAACTAACGAAAACATTGTTGGGGTAAAACCTAAAGGGAAAGGTCTAGCACCAAATTGCATTGGCCATCTGATCTAACTTCTGGAGGCAGTCAAAATGATCCTTAGAATTCTTCCCTACCTTATTCCTGTGCTGAGATACAGGCTGCTCCAACCTGCTGTAAAATGCTTGATTTCGAGAGTGAGCGAATCTAACGAAAACATTGTTGGGGTAAAACCTAAAGGGAAAGACCTAGCACCAAATACAATTTGCCATCTGATCTAACTTCTGGAGGCAGTCAAAATGAGTATTTGAATTCTTCCCTACCTTATTCCTGTGCTGAGATACAGGCTGCTCCAACCTGCTGTAAAATGCTTGATTTCGAGAGTGAGCGAAACTAATGAAAACATTGTTGGGGTAAAACCTAAAGGGAAAGGCCTAGCACCAAATTGCATTGGCCATCTGATCTAACTTCTGGAGGCAGTCAAAATGATCCTTAGAATTCTTCCCTACCTTATTCCTGTGCTGAGATACAGGCTGCTCCAACCTGCTGTAAAATGCTTGATTTCGAGAGTGATCAAAACTAATGAAAACATTGTTGGGGTAAAACCTAAAGGGAAAGACCTAGCACCAAATTCCATTGGCCATCTGATCTAACTTCTGGAGGCAGTCAAAATGAGTATTTGAATTCTTCCCTACCTTATTCCTCTGCTGAGATACAGGCTGCTCCAACCTGCTGTAAAATGCTTGATTTCGAGAGTGAGCGAAACTAATGAAAACATTGTTGGGGTAAAACCTAAAGGGAAAGGTCTAGCACCAAATTGCATTGGCCATCTGATCTAACTTCTGGAGGCAGTCAAAATGATCCTTAGAATTCTTCCCTACCTTATTCCTGTGCTGAGATACAGGCTGCTCCAACCTGCTGTAAAATGCTTGATTTCGAGAGTGATCGAAACTAATGAAAACATTGTTGGGGTAAAACCTAAAGGGAAAGACCTAGCACCAAATACAATTTGCCATCTGATCTAACTTCTGGAGGCAGTCAAAATGAGTATTTGAATTCTTCCCTACCTTATTCCTGTGCTGAGATACAGGCTGCTCCAACCTGCTGTAAAATGCTTGATTTCGAGAGTGAGCGAAACTAATGAAAACATTGTTGGGGTAAAACCTAAAGGGAAAGGTCTAGCACCAAATTGCATTGGCCATCTGATCTAACTTCTGGAGTCAGTCAAAATGATCCTTAGAATTCTTCCCTACCTTATTCCTGTGCTGAGATACAGGCTGCTCCAACCTGCTGTAAAATGCTTGATTTCGAGAGTGAGCGAAACTAATGAAAACATTGTTGGGGTAAAACCTAAAGGGAAAGGTCAAGCACCAAATTGCATTGGCCATCTGATCTAACTTCTGGAGGCAGTCAAAATGAGTATTTGAATTCTTCCCTACCTTATTCCTGTGCTGAGATACAGGCTGCTCCAACCTGCTGTAAAATGCTTGATTTCGAGAGTGAGCGAAACTAATGAAAACATTGTTGGGGTAAAACCTAAAGGGAAAGACCTAGCAGCAAATACAATTTTCCATCTGATCTAACTTCTGGAGGCAGTCAAAATGAGTATTTGAATTCTTCCCTACCTTATTCCTGTGCTGAGATACAGGCTGCTCCAACCTGCTGTAAAATGCTTGATTTCGAGAGTGAGCGAAACTAATGAAAACATTGTTGGGGTAAAACCTAAAGGGAAAGGCCTAGCACCAAATTGCATTGGCCATCTGATCTAACTTCTGGAGGCAGTCAAAATGAGTATTTGAATTCTTCCCTACCTTATTCCTCTGCTGAGATACAGGCTGCTCCAACCTGCTGTAAAATGCTTGATTTCGAGAGTGAGCGAAACTAATGAAAACATTGTTGGGGTAAAACCTAAAGGGAAAGACCTAGCACCAAATACAATTTGCCATCTGATCTAACTTCTGGAGGCAGTCAAAATGAGTATTTGAATTCTTCCCTACCTTATTCCTGTGCTGAGATACAGGCTGCTCCAACCTGCTGTAAAATGCTTGATTTCGAGAGTGAGCGAAACTAATGAAAACATTGTTGGGGTAAAACCTAAAGGGAAAGGTCTAGCACCAAATTGCATTGGCCATCTGATCTAACTTCTGGAGGCAGTCAAAATGATCCTTAGAATTCTTCCCTACCTTATTCCTGTGCTGAGATACAGGCTGCTCCAACCTGCTGTAAAATGCTTGATTTCGAGAGTGATCGAAACTAATGAAAACATTGTTGGGGTAAAACCTAAAGGGAAAGACCTAGCACCAAATACAATTTCCCATCTGATCTAACTTCTGGAGGCAGTCAAAATGAGTATTTGAATTCTTCCCTACCTTATTCCTGTGCTGAGATACAGGCTGCTCCAACCTGCTGTAAAATGCTTGATTTCGAGAGAGAGCGAAACTAATGAAAACATTGTTGGGGTAAAACCTAAAGGGAAAGGTCTAGCACCAAATTGCATTGGCCATCTGATCTAACTTCTGGAGGCAGTCAAAATGATCCTTAAAATTCTTCCCTACCTTATTCCTGTGCTGAGATACAGGCTGCTCCAACCTGCTGTAAAATGCTTGATTTCGAGAGTGAGCGAAACTAATGAAAACATTGTTGGGGTAAAACCTAAAGGGAAAGACCTAGCACCAAATACAATTTGCCATCTGATCTAACTTCTGGAGGCAGTCAAAATGAGTATTTGAATTCTTCCCTACCTTATTCCTCTGCTGAGATACAGGCTGCTCCAACCTGCTGTAAAATGCTTGATTTCGAGAGTGAGCGAAACTAATGAAAACATTGTTGGGGTAAAACCTAAAGGGAAAGGCCTAGCACCAAATTGCCTTGGCCATCTGATCTAACTTCTGAAGGCAGTCAAAATGAGTATTTGAATTCTTCCCTACCTTATTCCTCTGCTGAGATACAGGCTGCTCCAACCTGCTGTAAAATGCTTGATTTCGAGAGTGAGCGAAACTAATGAAAACATTGTTGGGGTAAAACCTAAAGGGAAAGGCCTAGCACCAAATTGCCTTGGCCATCTGATCTAACTTCTGAAGGCAGTCAAAATGAGTATTTGAATTCTTCCCTACCTTATTCCTGTGCTGAGATACAGGCTGCTCCAACCTGCTGTAAAATGCTTGATTTCGAGAGTGATCGCAACTAATGAAAACATTGTTGGGGTAAAACCTAAAGGGAAAGACCTAGCACCAAATACAATTTGCCATCTGATCTAACTTCTGGAGGCAGTCAAAATGAGTATTTGAATTCTTCCCTACCTTGTTCCTGTGCTGAGATACAGGCTGCTCCAACCTGCTGTAAAATGCTTGATTTCGAGAGTGATCGAAACTAATGAAAACATTGTTGGGGTAAAACCTAAAGGGAAAGGTCTAGCACCAAATTGCATTGGCCATCTGATCTAACTTCTGGAGGCAGTCAAAATGATCCTTAGAATTCTTCCCTACCTTATTCCTGTGCTGAGATACAGGCTGCTCCAACCTGCTGTAAAATGCTTGATTTCGAGAGTGAGCGAAACTAATGAAAACATTGTTGGGGTAAAACCTAAAGGGAAAGGCCTAGCACCAAATTGCATTGGCCATCTGATCTAACTTCTGGAGGCAGTCAAAATGAGTATTTGAATTCTTCCCTACCTTATTCCTGTGCTGAGATACAGGCTGCTCCAACCTGCTGTAAAATGCTTGATTTCGAGAGTGATCAAAACTAATGAAAACATTGTTGGGGTAAAACCTAAAGGGAAAGACCTAGCACCAAATACAATCTGCCATCTGATCTAACTTCTGGAGGCAGTCAAAATGAGTATTTGAATTCTTCCCTACCTTATTCCTGTGCTGAGATACAGGCTGCTCCAACCTGCTGTAAAATGCTTGATTTCGAGAGTGAGCGAAACTAACGAAAACATTGTTGGGGTAAAACCTAAAGGGAAAGGTCTAGCACCAAATTGCATTGGCCATCTGATCTAACTTCTGGAGGCAGTCAAAATGATCCTTAGAATTCTTCCCTACCTTATTCCTGTGCTGAGATACAGGCTGCTCCAACCTGCTGTAAAATGCTTGATTTCGAGAGTGAGCGAATCTAACGAAAACATTGTTGGGGTAAAACCTAAAGGGAAAGACCTAGCACCAAATACAATTTGCCATCTGATCTAACTTCTGGAGGCAGTCAAAATGAGTATTTGAATTCTTCCCTACCTTATTCCTGTGCTGAGATACAGGCTGCTCCAACCTGCTGTAAAATGCTTGATTTCGAGAGTGAGCGAAACTAATGAAAACATTGTTGGGGTAAAACCTAAAGGGAAAGGCCTAGCACCAAATTGCATTGGCCATCTGATCTAACTTCTGGAGGCAGTCAAAATGATCCTTAGAATTCTTCCCTACCTTATTCCTGTGCTGAGATACAGGCTGCTCCAACCTGCTGTAAAATGCTTGATTTCGAGAGTGATCAAAACTAATGAAAACATTGTTGGGGTAAAACCTAAAGGGAAAGACCTAGCACCAAATTCCATTGGCCATCTGATCTAACTTCTGGAGGCAGTCAAAATGAGTATTTGAATTCTTCCCTACCTTATTCCTCTGCTGAGATACAGGCTGCTCCAACCTGCTGTAAAATGCTTGATTTCGAGAGTGAGCGAAACTAATGAAAACATTGTTGGGGTAAAACCTAAAGGGAAAGGTCTAGCACCAAATTGCATTGGCCATCTGATCTAACTTCTGGAGGCAGTCAAAATGATCCTTAGAATTCTTCCCTACCTTATTCCTGTGCTGAGATACAGGCTGCTCCAACCTGCTGTAAAATGCTTGATTTCGAGAGTGAGCGAAACTAATGAAAACATTGTTGGGGTAAAACCTAAAGGGAAAGACCTAGCACCAAATACAATTTGCCATCTGATCTAACTTCTGGAGGCAGTCAAAATGAGTATTTGAATTCTTCCCTACCTTATTCCTGTGCTGAGATACAGGCTGCTCCAACCTGCTGTAAAATGCTTGATTTCGAGAGTGAGCGAAACTAATGAAAACATTGTTGGGGTAAAACCTAAAGGGAAAGACCTAGCAGCAAATACAATTTTCCATCTGATCTAACTTCTGGAGGCAGTCAAAATGAGTATTTGAATTCTTCCCTACCTTATTCCTGTGCTGAGATACAGGCTGCTCCAACCTGCTGTAAAATGCTTGATTTCGGGAGTGACCGAAACTAATGAAAACATTGTTGGGGTAAAACCTAAAGGGAAAGACCTAGCACCAAATACAATTTGCCATCTGATCTAACTTCTGGAGGCAGTCAAAATGAGTATTTGAATTCTTCCCTACCTTATTCCTGTGCTGAGATACAGGCTGCTCCAACCTGCTGTAAAATGCTTGATTTCGAGAGTGAGCGAAACTAATGAAAACATTGTTGGGGTAAAACCTAAAGGGAAAGACCTAGCACCAAATACAATTTGCCATCTGATCTAACTTCTGGAGGCAGTCAAAATGAGTATTTGAATTCTTCCCTACCTTATTCCTGTGCTGAGATACAGGCTGCTCCAACCTGCTGTAAAATGCTTGATTTCGAGAGTGAGCGAAACTAATGAAAACATTGTTGGGGTAAAACCTAAAGGGAAAGGCCTAGCACCAAATTGCATTGGCCATCTGATCTAACTTCTGGAGGCAGTCAAAATGAGTATTTGAATTCTTCCCTACCTTATTCCTGTGCTGAGATACAGGCTGCTCCAACCTGCTGTAAAATGCTTGATTTCGAGAGTGAGCGAAACTAATGAAAACATTGTTGGGGTAAAACCTAAAGGGAAAGACCTAGCACCAAATACAATTTGCCATCTGATCTAACTTCTGGAGGCAGTCAAAATGAGTATTTGAATTCTTCCCTACCTTATTCCTGTGCTGAGATACAGGCTGCTCCAACCTGCTGTAAAATGCTTGATTTCGAGAGTGAGCGAAACTAATGAAAACATTGTTGGGGTAAAACCTAAAGGGAAAGGCCTAGCACCAAATTGCATTGGCCATCTGATCTAACTTCTGGAGGCAGTCAAAATGATCCTTAGAATTCTTCCCTACCTTATTCCTGTGCTGAGATACAGGCTGCTCCAACCTGCTGTAAAATGCTTGATTTCGAGAGTGAGCGAAACTAATGAAAACATTGTTGGGGTAAAACCTAAAGGGAAAGACCTAGCACCCAAATACAATTTGCCATCTGATCTAACTTCTGGAGGCAGTCAAAATGATTCTTAGAATTCTTCCCTGCCTTATTCCTGTGCTGAGATACAGGCTGCTCCAACCTGCTGTAAAATGCTTGATTTCGAGAGTGAGCGAAACTAATGAAAACATTGCTGGGGTAAAACCTAAAGGGAAAGGCCTAGCACCAAATTGCATTGGCCATCTGATCTAACTTCTGGAGGCAGTCAAAATGAGTATTTGAATTCTTCCCTACCTTATTCCTGTGCTGAGATACAGGCTGCTCCAACCTGCTGTAAAATGCTTGATTTCGAGATGTGAGCGAAACTAATGAAAACATTGCTGGGGTAAAACCTAAAGGGGAAGGCCTAGCACCAAATTGCATTGGCCATCTGATCTAACTGTTGGAGGCAGTCAAAATGATCCTTGGAATTCTTCCCTACCTTATTCCTGTGCTGAGCTACAGGCTGCTCCAACCTGCTGTAAAATGCTTGATTTCGAGAGTGATCGAAACTAATGAAAACATAGTTGGGGGTAAAACCTAAAGGGAAAGGCCTAGCACCAAATTGCATTGGCCATCTGATCTAACTTCTGGAGGCAGGCAAAATGAGTATTTGAATTCTTCCCTACCTTATTCCTGTGCTGAGATACAGGCTGCTCCAACCTGCTGTAAAATGCTTGATTTCGAGAGTGAGCGAAACTAATGAAAACATTGTTGGGGTAAAACCTAAAGGGAAAGACCTAGCACCAAATACAATTTCCCATCTGATCTAACTTCTGGATGCAGTCAAAATGATCCTTAGAATTCTTCCCTACCTTGTTCCTGTGCTGAGATACAGGCTGCTCCAACCTGCTGTAAAATGCTTGATTTCGAGAGTGATCAAAACTAATGGAGACATTGTTGGCGAAAAACCTAAAGGGAAAGGCCTAGCACCAAATTGCATTGGCCATCTGATCTAACTTCTGGAGGCAGTCAAAATGATCCTTAGAATTCTTCCCTACCTTATTCCTGTGCTGAGATACAGGCTGCTCCAACCTGCTGTAAAATGCTTGATTTCGAGAGTGAGCGAAACTAATGAAAACATTGTTGGGGTAAAACCTAAAGGGAAATGCCTAGCACCAAATACAATTTGCCGTCTGATCTAACTTCTGGAGGCAGTCAAAATGATCCTTAGAATTCTTCCCTACCTTATTCCTGTGCTGATATACAGCTGCTCCAACCTGCTGTAAAATGCTTGATTTCGAGAGTGAGCGAAACTAATGAAAACATTGTTGGGGTAAAACCTAAAGGGAAAGACCAAGCACCAAATACAATTTGCCATCTGATCTAACTTCTGGAGGCAGTCAAAATGAGTATTTGAATTCTTCCCTACCTTATTCCTGTGCTGAGATACAGGCTGCTCCAACCTGCTGTAAAATGCTTGATTTCGAGAGTGAGCGAAACTAATGAAAACATTGTTGGGGTAAAACCCTAAAGGAAAAGGCCTAGTACCAAATTCCATTGGCCATCTGATCTAACTTCTGGAGGCAGTCAAAATGATCCTTAGAATTCTTCCCTACCTTATTCCTGTGCTGAGATACAGGCTGCTCCAAGCTGCTGTAAAATGCTTGATTTCGAGAGTGAGCGAAACTAATCAAAACATTGTTGGGGTAAAACCTAAAGGGAAAGGCCTAGCACCAAATTGCATTGGCCATCTGATCTAACTTCTGGAGGCAGTCAAAATGAGTATTTGAATTCTTCCCTACCTTATTCCTGTGCTGAGATACAGGCTGCTCCAACCTGCTGTAAAATGCTTGATTTCGAGAGTGAGCGAAACTAATGAAAACATTGTTGGGGTAAAACCTAACGGGAAAGGCCTAGCACCAAATACAATTTCCCATCTGATCTAACTTCTGGAGGCAGTCAAAATGAGTATTTGAATTCTTCCCTACCTTATTCCTGTGCTGAGATACAGGCTGCTCCAACCTGCTGTAAAATGCTTGATTTCGAGAGTGAGCGAAACTAATGAAAACATTGTTTGGGTAAAACCTAAAGGGAAAGGTCTAGCACCAAATTGCATTGGCCATCTGATCTAACTTCTGGAGGCAGTCAAAATGATCCTTAGAATTCTTCCCTACCTTATTCCTGTGCTGAGATACAGGCTGCTCCAACCTGCTGTAAAATGCTTGATTTCGAGAGTGAGCGAAACTAATGAAAACATTGTTGGGGTAAAACCTAAAGGGAAAGACCTAGCACCAAATACAATTTGCCATCTGATCTAACTTCTGGAGGCAGTCAAAATGAGTATTTGAATTCTTCCCTACCTTATTCCTGTGCTGAGATACAGGCTGCTCCAACCTGCTGTAAAATGCTTGATTTCGAGAGTGATCAAAACTAATGAAGACATTGTTGGCGAAAAACCTAAAGGGAAAGGCCTAGCACCAAATTGCATTGGCCATCTGATCTAACTTCTGGAGGCAGTCAAAATGATCCTTAGAATTCTTCCCTACCTTATTCCTGTGCTGAGATACAGGCTGCTCCAACCTGCTGTAAAATGCTTGATTTCGAGAGTGAGCGAAACTAATGAAAACTTTGTTGGGGTAAAACCTAAAGGGAAAGGCCTAGCACCAAATTCCATTGGCCATCTGATCTAACTTCTGGAGGCAGTCAAAATGAGTATTTGAATTCTTCCCTACCTTATTCCTGTGCTGAGATACAGGCTGCTCCAACCTGCTGTAAAATGCTTGATTTCGAGAGTGATCAAAACTAATGAAGACATTGTTGGCGAAAAACCTAAAGGGAACGGCCTAGCACCAAATTGCATTGGCCATCTGATCTAACTTCTGGAGGCAGTCAAAATGATCCTTAGAATTCTTCCCTACCTTATTCCTGTGCTGAGATACAGGCTGCTCCAACCTGCTGTAAAATGCTTGATTTCGAGAGTGAGTGAAACTAATGAAAACATTGTTGGGGTAAAACCTAAAGGGAAAGGCCTAGCACCAAATTCCATTGGCCATCTGATCTAACTTCTGGAGGCAGTCAAAATGAGCCTTAGAATTCTTCCCTACCTTATTCCTGTGCTGAGATACAGGCTGCTCCAACCTGCTGTAAAATGCTTGATTTCGAGAGTGAGCGAAACTAATGAAAACATTGTTGGGGTAAAACCTAAAGGGAAAGGCCTAGCACCAAATTGCATTGGCCATCTGATCTAACTTCTGGAGGCAGTCAAAATGAGTATTTGAATTCTTCCCTACCTTATTCCTGTGCTGAGATACAGGCTGCTCCAACCTGCTGTAAAATGCTTGATTTCGAGAGTGAGCGAAACTAATGAAAACATTGTTGGGGTAAAACCTAAAGGGAAAGGCCTAGCACCAAATTCCATTGGCCATCTGATCTAACTTCTGGAGGCAGTCAAAATGATCCTTAGAATTCTTCCCTACCTTATTCCTGTGCTGAGATACAGGCTGCTCCAACCTGCTGTAAAATGCTTGATTTCGAGAGTGAGCGAAACTAATGAAAACATTGTTGGGGTAAAACCTAAAGGGAAAGACCTAGCACCAAATACAATTTGCCATCTGATCTAACTTCTGGAGGCAGTCAAAATGATCTGTAGAATTCTTCCCTACCTTATTCCTGTGCTGAGATACAGGCTGCTCCAACCTGATGTAAAATGCTTGATTTCGAGAGTGAGCGAAACTAATGAAAACATTGTTGGGGTAAAACCTAAAGGGAAAGACCTAGCACCAAATTGCATTGGCCATCTGATCTAACTTCTGGAGGCAGTCAAAATGATCCTTAGAATTCTTCCCTACCTTATTCCTGTGCTGAGATACAGGCTGCTCCAACCTGCTGTGAAATGATTGATATCGTGAGTGATCGAAACTAATGAAAACATTGTTGGGGTAAAACCTAAAGGGAAAGGCCTAGCACCAAATTGCATTGGCCATCTGATCTAACTTCTGGAGGCAGTCAAAATGAGTATTTGAATTCTTCCCTACCTTATTCCTGTGCTGAGATACAGGCTGCTCCAACCTGCTGTAAAATGCTTGATTTCGAGTGTGATCGAAACTAATGAAAACATTGTTGGGGTAAAACCTAAAGGGAAAGGCCTAGCACCAAATTGCATTGGCCATCTGGTCTAACTTCTGGAGGCAGTCAAAATAAGTATTTGAATTCTTCCCTACCTTATTCCTGTGCTGAGATACAGGCTGCTCCAACCTGCTGTAAAATGCTTGATTTCGAGAGTGAGCGAAACTAATGAAAATATTGTTGGGGTAAAACCTAAAGGGAAAGGTCTAGCACCAAATTGCATTGGCCATCTGATCTAACTTCTGGAGGCAGTCAAAATGAGTACTTGAATTCCTCCCTACCTTATTCCTGTGCTGAGATACAGGCTGCTCCAACCTGCTGTGAAATGCTTGATATCGAGAGTGATCGAAACTAATGAAAACATTGTTGGGGTAAAACCTAAAGGGAAAGGCCTAGCACCAAATTGCATTGGCCATCTGATCTAACTTCTGGAGGCAGTCAAAATGAGTATTTGAATTCTTCCCTACCTTATTCCTGTGCTGAGATACAGGCTGCTCCAACCTGCTGTAAAATGCTTGATTTCGAGAGTGAGCGAAACTAATGAAAACATTGTTGGGGTAAAACCTAAAGGGAAAGGTCTCGCGCCAAATTTCATTGGATATCTGATCTAACTTCTGGAGGTAGTCAAAATGATCCTTAGAATTCTTCCCTACCTTATTCCTGTGCTGAGATACAGGCTGCTCCAACCTGCTGTAAAATGCTTGATTTCGAGAGTGATCGAAACTAATGAAAACATTGCTGGGGTAAAACCTAAAGGGAAAGGCCTAGCACCAAATTGCATTGGCCATCTGATCTAACTTCTGGAGGCAGTCAAAATGAGTATTTGAATTCTTCCCTACCTTATTCCTGTGCTGAGATACAGGCTGCTCCAACCTGCTATAAAATGCTTGATTTCGAGAGTGAGCGAAACTAATGAAAACATTGTTGGGGTAAAACCTAAAGGGAAAGACCTAGCACCAAATACAATTTGCCATCTGATCTAACTTCTGGAGGCAGTCAAAATGAGTATTTGAATTCTTCCCTACCTTATTCCTGTGCTGAGATACAGGCTGCTCCAACCTGCTGTAAAATGCTTGATTTCGAGAGTGAGCGAAACTAATCAAAACATTGTTGGGGTAAAACCTAAAGGGAAAGGCCTAGCACCAAATTCCATTGGCCATCTGATCTAACTTCTGGAGGCAGTCAAAATGATCCTTAGAATTCTTCCCTACCTTATTCCTGTGCTGAGATACAGGCTGCTCCAACCTGCTGTGAAATGCTTGATATCGAGAGTGATCGAAACTAATGAAAACATTGTTGGGGTAAAACCTAAAGGGAAAGGCCTAGCACCAAATTGCATTGGCCATCTGATCTAACTTCTGGAGGCAGTCAAAATGAGTATTTGAATTCTTCCCTACCTTATTCCTGTGCTGAGATACAGGCTGCTCCAACCTGCTGTAAAATGCTTGATTTCGAGAGTGAGCGAAACTAATGAAAACATTGTTGGGGTAAAACCTAAAGGGAAAGGCCTAGCACCAAATTGCATTGGCCATCTGATCTAACTTCTGGAGGCAGTCAAAATGATCCTTAGAATTCTTCCCTACCTTATTCCTGTGCTGAGATACAGGCTGCTCCAACCTGCTGTAAAATGCTTGATTTCGAGAGTGAGCGAAACTAATGAAAACATTGTTGGGGTAAAACCTAAAGGGAAAGACCTAGCACCAAATTGCATTGGCCATCTGATCTAACTTCTGGAGGCAGTCAAAATGAGTATTTGAATTCTTCCCTACCTTATTCCTGTGCTGAGATACAGGCTGCTCCAACCTGCTGTAAAAATGCTTGATTTCGAGAGTGAGCGAAACTAATGAAAACATTGTTGGGGTAAAACCTAAAGGGAAAGACCTAGCACCAAATCCAATTTGCCATCTGATCTAACTTCTGGAGGCAGTCAAAATGATCCTTAGAATTCTTCCCTACCTTATTCCTGTGCTGAGATACAGGCTGCTCCAACCTGCTGTAAAATGCTTGATTTCGAGAGTGAGCGAAACTAATCAAAACATTGTTGGGGTAAAACCTAAAGGGAAAGGTCTAGCACCAAATTTCATTGGATATCTGATCTAACTTCTGGAGGCAGTCAAAATGATCCTTAGAATTCTTCCCTACCTTATTCCTGTGCTGAGATACAGGCTGCTCCAACCTGCTGTAAAATGCTTGATTTCGAGAGTGATCGAAAATAATGAAAACATTGCTGGGGTAAAACCTAAAGGGAAAGGCCTAGCACCAAATTGCATTGGCCATCTGATCTAACTTCTGGAGGCAGTCAAAATGAGTATTTGAATTCTTCCCTACCTTATTCCTGTGCTGAGATACAGGCTGCTCCAACCTGCTGTAAAATGCTTGATTTCGAGAGTGATCAAAACTAATGAAAACATTGTTGGCGAAAAACCTAAAGGGAAAGGCCTAGCACGAAATTGCATTGGCCATCTGATCTAACTTCTGGAGGCAGTCAAAACGATCCTTACAATTCTTCCCTACCTTATTCCTGTGCTGAGATACAGGCTGCTCCAACCTGCTGTAAAATGCTTGATTTCGAGAGTGAGCGAAACTAATGAAAACATTGTTGGGGTAAAAACTAAAGGGATAGACCTAGCACCAAATCCAATTTGCCATCTGATCTAACTTCTGGAGGCAGTCAAAATGAGTATTTGAATTCTTCCCTACCTTATTCCTGTGCTGAGATACAGGCTGCTCCAACCTGCTGTAAAATGCTTGATTTCGAGAGTGAGCGAAACTAATGAAAACATTGTTGGGGTAAAACCTAAAGGGAAAGACCTAGCACCAAATTGCATTGGCCATCTGATCTAACTTCTGGAGGCAGTCAAAATGATCCTTAGAATTCTTCCCTACCTTATTCCTGTGCTGAGATACAGGCTGCTCCAACCTGCTGTAAAATGCTTGATTTCGAGAGTGATCAAAACTAATGAAAACATTGTTGGCGAAAAACCTAAAGGGAAAGGCCTAGCACCAAATTCCATTGGCCATCTGATCTAACTTCTGGAGGCAGTCAAAATGAGTATTTGAATTCTTCCCTACCTTATTCCTGTGCTGAGATACAGGCTGCTCCAGCCTGCTGTAAAATGCTTGATTTCCAGAGTGAGCGAATCTAACGAAAACATTGTTGGGGTAAAACCTAAAGGGAAAGACCTAGCACCAAATACAATTTGCCATCTGATCTAACTTCTGGAGGCAGTCAAAATGAGTATTTGAATTCTTCCCTACCTTATTCCTGTGCTGAGATACAGGCTGCTCCAACCTGCTGTAAAATGCTTGATTTCGAGAGTGAGCGAAACTAATGAAAACATTGTTGGGGTAAAACCTAAAGGGAAAGGCCTAGCACCAAATTGCATTGGCCATCTGATCTAACTTCTGGAGGCAGTCAAAATGAGTATTTGAATTCTTCCCCCACCTTACTCCTGTGCTGAGATACAGGCTGCTCCAACCTGCTGTAAAATGCTTGATTCGAGAGTGATCAAAACTAATGAAAACATTGTTGGGGTAAAACCTAAAGGGAAAGACCTAGCACCAAATACAATTTGCCATCTGATCTAACTTCTGGAGGCAGTCAAAATGAGTATTTGAATTCTTCCCCACCTTATTCCTGTGCTGAGATACAGGCTGCTCCAACCTGCAGTAAAATGCTTGATTTAGAGAGTGATCGAAACTAATGAAAACATTGTTGGGGTAAAACCTAAAGGGAAAGGCCTAGCACCAAATACAATTTGCCATCTGATCTAACTTCTGGAGGCAGTCAAAATGAGTATTTGAATTCTTCCCTACCTTATTCCTGTGCTGAGATACAGGCTGCTCCAACCTGCTGTAAAATGCTTGATTTCGAGAGTGAGCGAAACTAATGAAAACATTGTTGGGGTAAAACCTAAAGGGAAAGGCCTAGCACCAAATTGCATTGGCCATCTGATCTAACTTCTGGAGGCAGTCAAAATGAGTATTTGAATTCTTCCCTACCTTATTCCTGTGCTGAGATACAGGGTGCTCCAACCTGCTGTAAAATGCTTGATTTCGAGAGTGAGCGAAACTAATGAAAACATTGTTGGGGTAAAACCTAAAGGGAAAGGCCTAGCACCAAATTGCATTGGCCATCTGATCTAACTTCTGGAGGCAGTCAAAATGAGTATTTGAATTCTTCCCTACCTTATTCCTGTGCTGAGATACAGGCTGCTCCAACCTGCTGTAAAATGCTTGATTTCGAGAGTGAGCGAAACTAATGAAAACATTGTTGGGGTAAAACCTAAAGGGAAAGGCCTAGCACCAAATTGCATTGGCCATCTGATCTAACTTCTGGAGGCAGTCAAAATGATCCTTAGAATTCTTCCCTACCTTATTCCTGTGCTGAGATACAGGCTGCTCCAACCTGCTGTAAAATGCTTGATTTCGAGAGTGATCGAAACTAATGAAAACATTGTTGGGGTAAAACCTAAAGGGAAAGGCCTAGCACCGAATTGCATTGGCCATCTGATCTAACTTCTGGAGGCAGTCAAAATGAGTATTTGAATTCTTCCCTACCTTATTCCTGTGCTGAGATACAGGCTGCTCCAACCTGCTGTAAAATGCTTGATTTCGAGAGTGATCAAAACTAATGAAAACATTGTTGGCGAAAAACCTAAAGGGAAAGGCCTAGCACCAAATTGCATTGGCCATCTGATCTAACTTCTGGAGGCAGTCAAAATGATCCTTAGAATTCTTCCCTACCTTATTCCTGTGCTGAGATACAGGCTGCTCCAACCTGCTGTAAAATGCTTGATTTCGAGAGTGATCAAAACTAATGAAAACATTGTTGGCGAAAAACCTAAAGGGAAAGGCCTAGCACCAAATTGCATTTGCCATCTGATCTAACTTCTGGAGGCAGTCAAAATGAGTATTTGAATTCTTCCCTACCTTATTCCTGTGCTGAGATACAGGCTGCTCCAACCTGCTGTAAAATGCTTGATTTCCAGAGTGAGCGAATCTAACGAAAACATTGTTGGGGTAAAACCTAAAGGGAAAGACCTAGCACCAAATACAATTTGCCATCTGATCTAACTTCTGGAGGCAGTCAAAATGAGTATTTGAATTCTTCCCTACCTTATTCCTGTGCTGAGATACAGGCTGCTCCAACCTGCTGTAAAATGCTTGATTTCGAGAGTGATCGAAACTAATGAAAACATTGTTGGGGTAAAACCTAAAGGGAAAGGCCTAGCACCAAATTGCATTGGCCATCTGATCTAACTTCTGGAGGCAGTCAAAATGAGTATTTGAATTCTTCCCTACCTTATTCCTGTGCTGAGATACAGGCTGCTCCAACCTGCTGTAAAATGCTTGATTTCGAGAGTGATCGAAACTAATGAAAACATTGTTGGGGTAAAACCTAAAGGGAAAGACCTAGCACCAAATACAATTTGCCATCTGATCTAACTTCTGGAGGCAGTCAAAATGAGTATTTGAATTCTTCCCCACCTTATTCCTGTGCTGAGATACAGGCTGCTCCAACCTGCTGTAAAATGCTTGATTTCGAGAGTGATCGAAACTAATGAAAACATTGTTGGGGTAAAACCTAAAGGGAAAGGCCTAGCACCAAATACAATTTGCCATCTGATCTAACTTCTGGAGGCAGTCAAAATGAGTATTTGAATTCTTCCCTACCTTATTCCTGTGCTGAGATACAGGCTGCTCCAACCTGCTGTAAAATGCTTGATTTCGAGAGTGAGCGAAACTAATGAAAACATTGTTGGGGTAAAACCTAAAGGGAAAGGCCTAGCACCAAATTGCATTGGCCATCTGATCTAACTTCTGGAGGCAGTCAAAATGATCCTTAGAATTCTTCCCTACCTTATTCCTGTGCTGAGATACAGGCTGCTCCAACCTGCTGTAAAATGCTTGATTTCGAGAGTGATCGAAACTAATGAAAACATTGTTGGGGTAAAACCTAAAGGGAAAGGCCTAGCACCAAATTGCATTGGCCATCTGATCTAACTTCTGGAGGCAGTCAAAATGAGTATTTGAATTCTTCCCTACCTTATTCCTGTGCTGAGATACAGGCTGCTCCAACCTGTTGTAAAATGCTTGATTTCCAGAGTGAGCGAATCTAATGAAAACATTGTTGGGGTAAAACCTAAAGGGAAAGACCTAGCACCAAATACAATTTGCCATCTGATCTAACTTCTGGAGGCAGTCAAAATGATCCTTAGAATTCTTCCCTACCTTATTCCTGTGCTGAGATACAGGCTGCTCCAACCTGCTGTAAAATGCTTGATTTCGAGAGTGAGCGAAACTAATGAAAACATTGTTGGGGTAAAACCTAAAGGGAAAGGCCTAGCACGAAATTGCATTGGCCATCTGATCTAACTTCTGGAGGCAGTCAAAATGAGTATTTGAATTCTTCCCTACCTTATTCCTGTGCTGAGATACAGGCTGCTCCAACCTGCTGTAAAATGCTTGATTTCGAGAGTGATCGAAACTAATGAAAACATTGTTGGGGTAAAACCTAAAGGGAAAGGCCTAGCACCAAATACCATTGGCCATCTGATCTAACTTCTGGAGGCAGTCAAAATGATCCTTAGAATTCTTCCCTACCTTATTCCTGTGCTGAGATACAGGCTGCTCCAACCTGCTGTAAAATGCTTGATTTCGAGAGTGAGCGAAACTAATCAAAACATTGCTGGCGTAAAACCTAAAGGGAAAGGCCTACCACCAAATTGCATTGGCCATCTGATCTAACTTCTGGAGGCAGTCAAAATGAGCATTTGAATTGTTCCCTACCTTATTCCTCTGCTGAGATACAGGCTGCTCCAACCTGCTGTAAAATGCTTGATTTCGAGAGTGAGCGAAACTAATCAAAACATTGTTGGGGTAAAACCTAAAGGGAAAGGCCTAGCACCAAATTGCATTGGCCATCTGATCTAACTTCTGGAGGCAGTCAAAATGATCCTTAGAATTCTTCCCTACCTTATTCCTGTGCTGAGATACAGGCTGCTCCAACCTGCTGTAAAATGCTTGATTTCGAGAGTGAGCGAAACTAATGAAAACATTGTTGGGGTAAAACCTAAAGGGAAAGGCCTAGCACCAAATTGCATTGGCCATCTGATCTAACTTCTGGAGGCAGTCAAAATGAGTATTTGAATTCTTCCCTACCTTATTCCTGTGCTGAGATACAGGCTGCTCCAACCTGCTGTAAAATGCTAGATTTCCAGAGTGAGCGAATCTAATGAAAACATTGTTGGGGTAAAACCTAAAGGGAAAGACCTAGCACCAAATACAATTTGCCATCTGATCTAACTTCTGGAGGCAGTCAAAATGATCCTTAGAATTCTTCCCTACCTTATTCCTGTGCTGAGATACAGGCTGCTCCAACCTGCTGTAAAATGCTTGATTTCGAGAGTGAGCGAAACTAATGAAAACATTGTTGGGGTAAAACCTAAAGGGAAAGGCCTAGCACCAA
The DNA here is from genome assembly GCF_026170545.1 of Melanerpes formicivorus. NCBI lineage: Eukaryota > Metazoa > Chordata > Aves > Piciformes > Picidae > Melanerpes > Melanerpes formicivorus. The sequence continues at coordinate 148,957 of NW_027142625.1, read as the reverse complement.
ATTGCATTGGCCATCTGATCTAACTTCTGGAGGCAGTCAAAATGAGTATTTGAATTCTTCCCTACCTTATTCCTGTGCTGAGATACAGGCTGCTCCAACCTGCTGTAAAATGCTTGATTTCGAGAGTGAGCGAAACTAATGAAAACATTGTTGGGGTAAAACCTAAAGGGAAATGCCTAGCACCAAATTGCATTGGCCATCTGATCTAATTTCTGGAGGCAGTCAACATGATCCTTAGAATTCTTCCCTACCTTATTCCTGTGCTGAGATACAGGCTGCTCCAACCTGCTGTAAAATGCTTGATTTCGAGAGTGAGCGAAACTAATGAAAACATTGTTGGGGTAAAAACTAAATGGAAAGACCTAGCACCAAATACAATTTGCCATCTGATCTAACTTCTGGAGGCAGTCAAAATGAGTATTTGAATTCTTCCCTACCTTATTCCTGTGCTGAGATACAGGCTGCTCCAACCTGCTGTAAAATGCTTGATTTCGAGAGTGAGCGAAACTCATGAAAACATTGTTGGGGTAAAACCTAAAGGGAAAGGCCTAGCACCAAATTGCATTGGCCATCTGATCTAACTTCTGGAGGCAGTCAAAATGATCCTTAGAATTCTTCCCTACCTTATTCCTGTGCTGAGATACAGGCTGCTCCAACCTGCTGTAAAATGCTTGATTTCGAGAGTGATCAAAACTAATAAAAAACATTGTTGGCGAAAAACTTAAAGGGAAAGGCCTAGCACCCAAGTCCATTGGCCATCTGATCTAACTTCTGGAGGCAGTCAAAATGAGTATTTGAATTCTTCCCTACCTTATTCCTGTGCTGAGATACAGGCTGCTCCAACCTGCTGTAAAATGCTTGATTTCCAGAGTGAGCGAATCTAACGAAAACATTGTAGGGGTAAAACCTAAAGGGAAAGACCTAGCACCAAATACAATTTGCCATGTGATCTAACTTCTGGAGGCAGTCAAAATTATCCTTAGAATTCTTCCCTACCTTATTCCTGTGCTGAGATACAGGCTGCTCCAACCTGCTGTAAAATGCTTGATTTCGAGGGTGATCGAAACTAATGAAAACATTGCTGGGGTAAAACCTTAAGGGAAAGGCCTAGCACCAAATTGCATTGGCCATCTGATCTAACTTCTGGAGGCAGTCAAAATGATCCTTAGAATTCTTCCCTACCTTATTCCTGTGCTGAGATACAGGCTGCTCCAACCTGCTGTAAAATGCTTGATTTCGAGAGTGAGCGAAACTAAGGAAAACATTGTTGGGGTAAAACCTAAAGGGAAAGGCCTATCACCAAATTGCATTGGCCATCTGATCTAACTTCTGGAGGCAGTCAAAATGATCCTTAGAATTCTTCCCTACCTTATTCCTCTGCTGAGATACAGGCTGCTCCAACCTGCTGTAAAATGCTTGATTTCGAGAGTGAGCGAAACTAATGAAAACATTGTTGGGGTAAAACCTAAAGGGAAAGGTCTAGCACCAAATTTCATTGGCCATCTGATCTAACTTCTGGAGTCAGTCAAAATGATCCTTAGAATTCTTCCCTACCTTATTCCTGTGCTGAGATACAGGCTGCTCCAACCTGCTGTAAAATGCTTGATTTCGAGAGTGATCGAAACTAATGAAAACATTGTTGGGGTAAAACCTAAAGGGAAAGGCCTAGCACCAAATTGCATTGGCCATCTGATCTAACTTCTGGAGGCAGTCAAAATGAGTATTTGAATTCTTCCCTACCTTATTCCTGTGCTGAGATACAGGCTGCTCCAACCTGCTGTAAAATGCTTGATTTCGAGAGTGAGCGAAACTAATGAAAACATTGTTGGGGTAAAACCTAAAGGGAAAGACCTAGCACCTACTGCAATTTGCCATCTGATCTAACTTCTGGAGGCAGTCAAAATGAGTATTTGAATTCTTCCCCACCTTATTCCTGTGCTGAGATACAGGCTGCTCCAACCTGCTGTAAAATGCTTGATTTCGAGAGTGATCGAAACTAATGAAAACATTGTTGGGGTAAAACCTAAATGGAAAGGCCTAGCACCAAATACAATTTGCCATCTGATCTAACTTCTGGAGGCAGTCAAAATGAGTATTTGAATTCTTCCCTACCTTATTCCTGTGCTGAGATACAGGCTGCTCCAACCTACCGTAAAATGCTTGATTTCGAGAGTGAGCGAAACTAATCAAAACATTGTTGGGGTAAAACCTAAAGGGAAAGGCCTAGCACCAAATTGCATTGGCCATCTGATCTAACTTCTGGAGGCAGTCAAAATGATCCTTAGAATTCTTCCCTACCTTATTCCTGTGCTGAGATACAGGGTGCTCCAACCTGCTGTAAAATGCTTGATTTCGAGAGTGAGCGAAACTAATGAAAACATTGCTGGCGTAAAACCTAAAGGGAAAGGCCTAGCACCAAATTGCATTGGCCATCTGATCTAACTTCTGGAGGCAGTCAAAATGAGTATTTGAATTCTTCCCTACCTTATTCCTGTGCTGAGATACAGGCTGCTCCAACCTGCTGTAAAATGCTTGATTTCCAGAGTGAGCGAATCTAATGAAAACATTGTTGGGGTAAAACCTAAAGGGAAAGACCTAGCACCAAATACAATTTGCCATCTGATCTAACTTCTGGAGGCAGTCAAAATGATCCTTAGAATTCTTCCCTACCTTATTCCTGTGCTGAGATACAGGCTGCTCCAACCTGCTGTAAAATGCTTGATTTCGAGAGTGAGCGAAACTAATGAAAACATTGTTGGGGTAAAACCTAAAGGGAAAGGCCTAGCACCAAATTGCATTGGCCATCTGATCTAACTTCTGGAGGCAGTCAAAATGAGTATTTGAATTCTTCCCTACCTTATTCCTGTGCTGAGATACAGGCTGCTCCAACCTGCTGTAAAATGCTTGATTTCGAGAGTGAGCGAAACTAATGAAAACATTGTTGGGGTAAAAACTAAAGGGAAAGACCTAGCACCAAATACAATTTGCCATCTGATCTAACTTCTGGAGGCAGTCAAAATGAGTATTTGAATTCTTCCCTACCTTATTCCTGTGCTGAGATACAGGCTGCTCCAACCTGCTGTAAAATGCTTGATTTCGAGAGTGATCAAAACTAATGAAAACATTGTTGGCGAAAAACTTAAAGGGAAAGGCCTAGCACCCAATTCCATTGGCCATCTGATCTAACTTCTGGAGGCAGTCAAAATGAGTATTTGAATTCTTCCCTACCTTATTCCTGTGCTGAGATACAGGCTGCTCCAACCTGCTGTAAAATGCTTGATTTCGAGAGTGAGCGAATCTAACGAAAACATTGTTGGGGTAAAACCTAAAGGGAAAGACCTAGCACCAAATACAATTTGCCATCTGATCTAACTTCTGGAGGCAGTCAAAATTATCCTTAGAATTCTTCCCTACCTTATTCCTGTGCTGAGATACAGGCTGCTCCAACCTGCTGTAAAATGCTTGATTTTGAGAGTGATCGAAACTAATGAAAACATTGTTGGGGTAAAACCTAAAGGGAAAGACCTAGCACCAAATTCCATTGGCCATCTGATCTAACTTCTGGATGCAGTCAAAATGATCCTTAGAATTCTTCCCTACCTTATTCCTGTGCTGAGATACAGGCTGCTCCAACCTGCTGTAAAATGCTTGATTTCGAGAGTGAGCTAAACTAATGAAAACATTGTTGGGGTAAAACCTAAAGGGAAAGACCTAGCACCAAATACAATTTGCCATCTGATCTAACTTCTGGAGGCAGTCAAAATGAGTATTTGAATTCTTCCCCACCTTATTCCTCTGCTGAGATACAGGCTGCTCCAACCTGCTGTAAAATGCTTGATTTCGAGAGTGAGCGAAACTAATGAAAACATTGTTGGGGTAAAACCTAAAGGGAAAGGCCTAGCACCAAATTGCATTGGCCATCTGATCTAACTTCTGGAGGCAGTCAAAATGAGTATTTGAATTCTTCCCTACCTTATTCCTGTGCTGAGATACAGGCTGCTCCAACCTGCTGTAAAATGCTTGATTTCGAGAGTGAGCGAAACTAATGAAAACATTGTTGGGGTAAAACCTAAAGGGAATGGTCTAGCACCAAATACAATTTGCCATCTGATCTAACTTCTGGAGGCAGTCAAAACGATCCTTAGAATTCTTCCCTACCTTATTCCTGTGCTGAGATACAGGCTGCTCCAACCTGCTGTAAAATGCTTGATTTCGAGAGTGAGCGAAACTAATGAAAACATTGTTGGGGTAAAACCTAAAGGGAAAGGCCTAGCACCAAATTGCATTGGCCATCTGATCTAACTTCTGGAGGCAGTCAAAATGATCCTTAGAATTCTTCCCTACCTTATTCCTGTGCTGAGATACAGGCTGCTCCAACCTGCTGTAAAATGCTTGATTTCGAGAGTGATCAAAACTAATGAAAACATTGTTGGCGAAAAAACTAAAGGGAAAGGCCTAGCACCAAATTCCATTGGCCATCTGATCTAACTTCTGGAGGCAGTCAAAATGATCCTTAGAATTCTTCCCTACCTTATTCCTGTGCTGAGATACAGGCTGCTCCAACCTGCTGTAAAATGCTTGATTTCGAGAGTGATCGAAACTAATGAAAACATTGTTGGGGTAAAACCTAAAGGGAAAGGCCTAGCACCAAATTGCATTGGCCATCTGATCTAACTTCTGGAGGCAGTCAAAATGATCCTTAGAATTCTTCCCTACCTTATTCCTGTGCTGAGATACAGGCTGCTCCAACCTGCTGTAAAATGCTTGATTTCGAGAGTGAGCGAAACTAATGGAAACATTGTTGGGGTAAAACCTAAAGGGAAAGGCCTAGCACCAAATTGCATTGGCCATCTGATCTAACTTCTGGAGGCAGTCAAAATGAGTATTTGAATTCTTCCCTACCTTATTCCTGTGCTGAGATACAGGCTGCTCCAACCTGCTGTAAAATGCTTGATTTCGAGAGTGAGCGAAACTAATGAAAACATTGTTGGGGTAAAACCTAAAGGGAAAGGCCTAGCACCAAATTGCATTGGCCATCTGATCTAACTTCTGGAGGCAGTCAAAATGAGTATTTGAATTCTTCCCTACCTTATTCCTGTGCTGAGATACAGGCTGCTCCAACCTGCTGTAAAATGCTTGATTTCGAGAGTGAGCGAAACTAATGAAAACATTGTTGGGGTAAAACCTAAAGGGAAAGGCCTAGCACCAAATTGCATTGGCCATCTGATCTAACCTCTGGACGCAGTCAAAATGAGTATTTGAATTCTTCCCTACCTTATTCCTCTGCTGAGATACAGGCTGCTCCAACCTGCTGTAAAATGCTTGATTTCGAGAGTGAGCGAATCTAACGAAAACATTGTTGGGGTAAAACCTAAAGGGAAAGACCTAGCACCAAATACAATTTGCCATCTGATCTAACTTCTGGAGGCAGTCAAAATTATCCTTAGAATTCTTCCCTACCTTATTCCTGTGCTGAGATACAGGCTGCTCCAACCTGCTGTAAAATGCTTGATTTCGAGAGTGATCGAAACTAATGAAAACATTGTTGGGGTAAAACGTTAAGGGAAAGGCCTAGCACCAAATTGCATTGGCCATCTGATCTAACTTCTGGAGGCAGTCAAAATGATCCTTAGAATTCTTCCCTACCTTATTCCTGTGCTGAGATACAGGCTGCTCCAACCTGCTGTAAAATGCTTGATTTCGAGAGTGATCGAAACTAATGAAAACATTGTTGGGGTAAAACCTAAAGGGAAAGGCCTAGCACCAAATTGCATTGGCCATCTGATCTAACTTCTGGAGGCAGTCAAAATGATCCTTAGAATTCTTCCCTACCTTATTCCTGTGCTGAGATACAGGCTGCTCCAACCTGCTGTAAAATGCTTGATTTCGAGAGTGAGCGAAACTAATGAAAACATTGTTGGGGTAAAACCTAAAGGGAAAGGTCTAGCACCAAATTTCATTGGCCATCTGATCTAACTTCTGGAGGCAGTCAAAATGATCCTTAGAATTCTTCCCTACCTTATTCCTGTGCTGAGATACAGGCTGCTCCAACCTGCTGTAAAATGCTTGATTTCGAGAGTGAGCGAAACTAATGAAAATATTGTTGGGGTAAAACCTAAAGGGAAAGACCTAGCACCAACTGCAATTTGCCATCTGATCTAACTTCTGGAGGCAGTCAAAATGAGTATTTGAATTCTTCCCTACCTTATTCCTGTGCTGAGATACAGGCTGCTCCAACCTACTGTAAAATGCTTGATTTCGAGAGTGAGCGAAACTAATGAAAACATTGTTGGGGTAAAACCTAAAGGGAAAGGCCTAGCACCAAATTGCATTGGCCATCTGATCTAACTTCTGGAGGCAGTCAAAATGATCCTTAGAATTCTTCCCTACCTTATTCCTGTGCTGAGATACAGGCTGCTCCAACCTACTGTAAAATGCTTGATTTCGAGAGTGAGCGAAACTAATGAAAACATTGTTGGGGTAAAACCTAAAGGGAAAGGCCTAGCACCAAATTGCATTGGCCATCTGATCTAACTTCTGGAGGCAGTCAAAATGATCCTTAGAATTCTTCCCTACCTTATTCCTGTGCTGAGATACAGGCTGCTCCAACCTGCTGTAAAATGCTTGATTTCGAGAGTGAGCGAAACTAATGAAAACATTGTTGGGGTAAAATCTAAAGGGAAAGGCCTAGCACCAAATTGCATTGGCCATCTGATCTAACTTCTGGAGGCAGTCAAAATGAGTATTTGAATTCTTCCCTACCTTATTCCTGTGCTGAGATACAGGCTGCTCCAACCTGCTGTAAAATGCTTGATTTCGAGAGTGAGCGAAACTAATGAAAACATTGTTGGGGTAAAACCTAAAGGGAAAGGCCTAGCACCAAATTGCATTGGCCATCTGATCTAACTTCTGGAGGCAGTCAAAATGAGTATTTGAATTCTTCCCTACCTTATTCCTGTGCTGAGATACAGGCTGCTCCAACCTGCTGTAAAATGCTTGATTTCGAGAGTGAGCGAAACTAAGGAAAACATTGTTGGGGTAAAACCTAAAGGGAAAGGCCTAGCACCAAATTGCATTGGCCATCTGATCTAACTTCTGGACGCAGTCAAAATGAGTATTTGAATTCTTCCCTACCTTATTCCTCTGCTGAGATACAGGCTGCTCCAACCTGCTGTAAAATGCTTGATTTCGAGAGTGATCGAAACTAATGAAAACATTGCTGGGGTAAAACCTAAAGGGAAAGGCCTAGCACCAAATTGCATTGGCCATCTGATCTAACTTCTGGAGGCAGTCAAAATGATCCTTAGAATTCTTCCCTACCTTATTCCTGTGCTGAGATACAGGCTGCTCCAACCTGCTGTAAAATGCTTGATTTCGAGAGTGAGCGAAACTAATGAAAACATTGTTGGGGTAAAACCTAAAGGGAAAGACCTAGCACCAAATTGCATTGGCCATCTGATCTAACTTCTGGAGGCAGTCAAAATGATCCTTAGAATTCTTCCCTACCTTATTCCTGTGCTGAGATACAGGCTGCTCCAACCTGCTGTAAAATGCTTGATTTCGAGAGTGAGCGAAACTAATAAAAACATTGCTGGGGTAAAACCTAAAGGGACAGACCTAGCACCAAATACAATTTGCCATCTGATCTAACTTCTGGAGGCAGTCAAAATGATCCTTAGAATTCTTCCCTACCTTATTCCTGTGCTGAGATACAGGCTGCTCCAACCTGCTGTAAAATGCTTGATTTCCAGAGTGAGCGAAACTAATGAAAACATTGTTGGGGTAAAACCTAAAGGGAAAGGCCTAGTACCAAATACAGTTTGCCATCTGATCTAACTTCTGGAGGCAGTCAAAATGAGTATTTGAATTCTTCCCCACCTTATTCCTGTGCTGAGATACAGGCTGCTCCAACCTGCTGTAAAATGCTTGATTTCGAGGGTGAGCGAAACTAATGAAAACATTGTTGGGGTAAAACCTAAAGGGAAAGACCTAGCACCAAATACAATTTGCCATCTGATCTAACTTCTGGAGGCAGTCAAAATGAGTATTTGAATTCTTCCCTACCTTATTCCTGTGCTGAGATACAGGCTGCTCCAACCTGCTGTAAAATGCTTGATTTCGAGAGTGAGCGAAACTAATGAAAACATTGTTGGGGTAAAACCTAAAGGGAAAGGCCTAGCACCAAATTTCATTGGCCATCTGATCTAACTTCTGGAGGCAGTCAAAATGAGTATTTGAATTCTTCCCTACCTTATTCCTGTGCTGAGATACAGGCTGCTCCAACCTGCTGTAAAATGCTTGATTTCGAGAGTGAGCGAAACTAATGAAAACATTGTTGGGGTAAAACCTAAAGGGAAAGACCTAGCACCAAATCCAATTTGCCATCTGATCTAACTTCTGGAGGCAGTCAAAATGATCCTTAGAATTCTTCCCTACCTTATTCCTGTGCTGAGATACAGGCTGCTCCAACCTGCTGTAAAATACTTGATTTCGAGAGTGAGCGAAACTAATGAAAACATTGTTGGGGTAAAACCTAAAGGGAAAGGCCTAGCACCAAATTGCATTGGCCATCTGATCTAACTTCTGGAGGCAGTCAAAATGATCCTTAGAATTCTTCCCTACCTTATTCCTGTGCTGAGATACAGGCTGCTCCAACCTACTGTAAAATGCTTGATTTCGAGAGTGAGCGAAACTAATGAAAACATAGTTGGGGTAAAACCTAAAGGGAAAGGCCTAGCACCAAATTGCATTGGCCATCTGATCTAACTTCTGGAGGCAGTCAAAATGATCCTTAGAATTCTTCCCTACCTTATTCCTGTGCTGAGATACAGGCTGCTCCAACCTGCTGTAAAATGCTTGATTTCGAGAGTGAGCGAAACTAATGAAAACATTGTTGGGGTAAAACCTAAAGGGAAAGGTCTAGCACCAAATTTCATTGGCCATCTGATCTAACTTCTGGAGGCAGTCAAAATGATCCTTAGAATTCTTCCCTACCTTATTCCTGTGCTGAGATACAGGCTGCTCCAACCTGCTGTAAAATGCTTGATTTCGAGAGTGATCGAACCTAATGAAAACATTGTTGGGGTAAAACCTAAAGGGAAAGGCCTAGCACCAAATTGCATTGGCCATCTGATCTAACTTCTGGAGGCAGTCAAAATGAATATTTGAATTCTTCCCTCCCTTATTCCTCTGCTGAGATACAGGCTGCTCCAACCTGCTGTAAAATGCTTGATTTCGAGAGTGAGCGAAACTAATGAAAACATTGTTGGGGTAAAACCTAAAGGGAAAGACCTAGCAACAAATACAATTTGCCATCTGATCTAACTTCTGGAGGCAGTCAAAATGAGTATTTGAATTCTTCCCCACCTTATTCCTGTGCTGAGATACAGGCTGCTCCAACCTGCTGTAAAATGCTTGATTTCGAGAGTGAGCGAAACTAATGAAAATATTGTTGGGGTAAAACCTAAAGGGAAAGGCCTAGCACCAAATTGCATTGGCCATCCGATCTAACTTCTGGAGGCAGTCAAAATGATCCTTAGAATTCTTCCCTACCTTATTCCTGTGCTGAGATACAGGCTGCTCCAACCAGCTGTAAAATGCTTGATTTCGAGAGTGAGCGAAACTAATGAAAACATTGTTGGGGTAAAACCTAAAGGGAAAGGCCTAGCACCAAATACAATTTGCCATCTGATCTAACTTCTGGAGGCAGTCAAAATGAGTATTTGAATTCTTCCCTACCTTATTCCTGTGCTGAGATACAGGCTGCTCCAACCTGCTGTAAAATGCTTGATTTCGAGAGTGAGCAAAACTAATGAAAACATTGTTGGGGTAAAACCTAAAGGGAAAGGCCTAGCACCAAATTGCATTGGCCATCTGATCTAACTTCTGGAGGCAGTCAAAATGATCCTTAGAATTCTTCCCTACCTTATTCCTGTGCTGAGATACAGGCTGCTCCAACCTGCTGTAAAATGCTTGATTTCGAGAGTGATCAAAACTAATGAAAACATTGTTGGCGAAAAACTTAAAGGGAAAGGCCTAGCACCCAATTCCATTGGCCATCTGATCTAACTTCTGGAGGCAGTCAAAATGAGTATTTGAATTCTTCCCTACCTTATTCCTGTGCTGAGATACAGGCTGCTCCAACCTGCTGTAAAATGCTTGATTTCCAGAGTGAGCGAATCTAACGAAAACATTGTTGGGGTAAAACCTAAAGGGAAAGACCTAGCACCAAATACAATTTGCCATCTGATCTAACTTCTGGAGGCAGTCAAAATTATCCTTAGAATTCTTCCCTACCTTATTCCTGTGCTGAGATACAGGCTGCTCCAACCTGCTGTAAAATGCTTGATTTCGAGAGTGATCGAAACTAATGAAAACATTGCTGGGGTAAAACCTTAAGGGAAAGGCCTAGCACCAAATTGCATTGGCCATCTGATCTAACTTCTGGAGGCAGTCAAAATGATCCTTAGAATTCTTCCCTACCTTATTCCTGTGCTGAGATACAGGCTGCTCCAACCTGCTGTAAAATGCTTGATTTCGAGAGTGATCGAAACTAATGAAAACATTGTTGGGGTAAAACCTAAAGGGAAAGGCCTAGCACCAAATTGCATTGGCCATCTGATCTAACTTCTGGAGGCAGTCAAAATGATCCTTAGAATTCTTCCCTACCTTATTCCTGTGCTGAGATACAGGCTGCTCCAACCTGCTGTAAAATGCTTGATTTCGAGAGTGAGCGAAACTAATGAAAACATTGTTGGGGTAAAACCTAAAGGGAAAGGTCTAGCACCAAATTTCATTGGCCATCTGATCTAACTTCTGGAGGCAGTCAAAATGATCCTTAGAATTCTTCCCTACCTTATTCCTGTGCTGAGATACAGGCTGCTCCAACCTGCTGTAAAATGCTTGATTTCGAGAGTGAGCGAAACTAATGAAAACATTGTTGGGGTAAAACCTAAAGGGAAAGACCTAGCACCAACTGCAATTTGCCATCTGATCTAACTTCTGGAGGCAGTCAAAATGAGTATTTGAATTCTTCCCTACCTTATTCCTGTGCTGAGATACAGGCTGCTCCAACCTACTGTAAAATGCTTGATTTCGAGAGTGAGCGAAACTAATGAAAACATTGTTGGGGTAAAACCTAAAGGGAAAGGCCTAGCACTAAATTGCATTGGCCATCTGATCTAACTTCTGGAGGCAGTCAAAATGATCCTTAGAATTCTTCCCTACCTTATTCCTGTGCTGAGATACAGGCTGCTCCAACCTACTGTAAAATGCTTGATTTCGAGAGTGATCGAAACTAATGAAAACATTGTTGGGGTAAAACCTAAAGGGAAAGGCCTAGCACCAAATTGCATTGGCCATCTGATCTAACTTCTGGACGCAGTCAAAATGAGTATTTGAATTCTTCCCTACCTTATTCCTCTGCTGAGATACAGGCTGCTCCAACCTGCTGTAAAATGCTTGATTTCGAGAGTGAGCGAAACTAATGAAAACATTGTTGGGGTAAAACCTAAAGGGAAAGACCTAGCACCAAATTGCATTGGCCATCTGATCTAACTTCTGGAGGCAGTCAAAATGATCCTTAGAATTCTTCCCTACCTTATTCCTGTGCTGAGATACAGGCTGCTCCAACCTGCTGTAAAATGCTTGATTTCGAGAGTGAGCGAAACTAATGAAAACATTGTTGGGGTAAAACCTAAAGGGAAAGGTCTAGCACCAAATTTCATTGGCCATCTGATCTAACTTCTGGAGGCAGTCAAAATGATCCTTAGAATTCTTCCCTACCTTATTCCAGTGCTGAGATACAGGCTGCTCCAACCTGCTGTAAAATGCTTGATTTCGAGAGTGATCGAACCTAATGAAAACATTGTTGGGGTAAAACCTAAAGGGAAAGGCCTAGCACCAAATTGCATTGGCCATCTGATCTAACTTCTGGAGGCAGTCAAAATGAATATTTGAATTCTTCCCTCCCTTATTCCTCTGCTGAGATACAGGCTGCTCCAACCTGCTGTAAAATGCTTGATTTCGAGAGTGAGCGAAACTAATGAAAACATTGTTGGGGTAAAACCTAAAGGGAAAGACCTAGCAACAAATACAATTTGCCATCTGATCTAACTTCTGGAGGCAGTCAAAATGAGTATTTGAATTCTTCCCCACCTTATTCCTGTGCTGAGATACAGGCTGCTCCAACCTGCTGTAAAATGCTTGATTTCGAGAGTGAGCGAAACTAATGAAAATATTGTTGGGGTAAAACCTAAAGGGAAAGGCCTAGCACCAAATTGCATTGGCCATCCGATCTAACTTCTGGAGGCAGTCAAAATGATCCTTAGAATTCTTCCCTACCTTATTCCTGTGCTGAGATACAGGCTGCTCCAACCAGCTGTAAAATGCTTGATTTCGAGAGTGAGCGAAACTAATGAAAACATTGTTGGGGTAAAACCTAAAGGGAAAGGCCTAGCACCAAATACAATTTGCCATCTGATCTAACTTCTGGAGGCAGTCAAAATGAGTATTTGAATTCTTCCCTACCTTATTCCTGTGCTGAGATACAGGCTGCTCCAACCTGCTGTAAAATGCTTGATTTCGAGAGTGAGCAAAACTAATGAAAACATTGTTGGGGTAAAACCTAAAGGGAAAGGCCTAGCACCAAATTGCATTGGCCATCTGATCTAACTTCTGGAGGCAGTCAAAATGATCCTTAGAATTCTTCCCTACCTTATTCCTGTGCTGAGATACAGGCTGCTCCAACCTGCTGTAAAATGCTTGATTTCGAGAGTGATCAAAACTAATGAAAACATTGTTGGCGAAAAACTTAAAGGGAAAGGCCTAGCACCCAATTCCATTGGCCATCTGATCTAACTTCTGGAGGCAGTCAAAATGAGTATTTGAATTCTTCCCTACCTTATTCCTGTGCTGAGATACAGGCTGCTCCAACCTGCTGTAAAATGCTTGATTTCCAGAGTGAGCGAATCTAACGAAAACATTGTTGGGGTAAAACCTAAAGGGAAAGACCTAGCACCAAATACAATTTGCCATCTGATCTAACTTCTGGAGGCAGTCAAAATTATCCTTAGAATTCTTCCCTACCTTATTCCTGTGCTGAGATACAGGCTGCTCCAACCTGCTGTAAAATGCTTGATTTCGAGAGTGATCGAAACTAATGAAAACATTGCTGGGGTAAAACCTTAAGGGAAAGGCCTAGCACCAAATTGCATTGGCCATCTGATCTAACTTCTGGAGGCAGTCAAAATGATCCTTAGAATTCTTCCCTACCTTATTCCTGTGCTGAGATACAGGCTGCTCCAACCTGCTGTAAAATGCTTGATTTCGAGAGTGATCGAAACTAATGAAAACATTGTTGGGGTAAAACCTAAAGGGAAAGGCCTAGCACCAAATTGCATTGGCCATCTGATCTAACTTCTGGAGGCAGTCAAAATGATCCTTAGAATTCTTCCCTACCTTATTCCTGTGCTGAGATACAGGCTGCTCCAACCTGCTGTAAAATGCTTGATTTCGAGAGTGAGCGAAACTAATGAAAACATTGTTGGGGTAAAACCTAAAGGGAAAGGTCTAGCACCAAATTTCATTGGCCATCTGATCTAACTTCTGGAGGCAGTCAAAATGATCCTTAGAATTCTTCCCTACCTTATTCCTGTGCTGAGATACAGGCTGCTCCAACCTGCTGTAAAATGCTTGATTTCGAGAGTGAGCGAAACTAATGAAAACATTGTTGGGGTAAAACCTAAAGGGAAAGACCTAGCACCAACTGCAATTTGCCATCTGATCTAACTTCTGGAGGCAGTCAAAATGAGTATTTGAATTCTTCCCTACCTTATTCCTGTGCTGAGATACAGGCTGCTCCAACCTACTGTAAAATGCTTGATTTCGAGAGTGAGCGAAACTAATGAAAACATTGTTGGGGTAAAACCTAAAGGGAAAGGCCTAGCACTAAATTGCATTGGCCATCTGATCTAACTTCTGGAGGCAGTCAAAATGATCCTTAGAATTCTTCCCTACCTTATTCCTGTGCTGAGATACAGGCTGCTCCAACCTACTGTAAAATGCTTGATTTCGAGAGTGATCGAAACTAATGAAAACATTGTTGGGGTAAAACCTAAAGGGAAAGGCCTAGCACCAAATTGCATTGGCCATCTGATCTAACTTCTGGACGCAGTCAAAATGAGTATTTGAATTCTTCCCTACCTTATTCCTGTGCTGAGATACAGGCTGCTCCAACCTGCTGTAAAATGCTTGATTTCGAGAGTGAGCGAAACTAATGAAAACATTGTTGGGGTAAAACCTAAAGGGAAAGACCTAGCACCAAATTGCATTGGCCATCTGATCTAACTTCTGGAGGCAGTCAACATGATCCTTAGAATTCTTCCCTACCTTATTCCTGTGCTGAGATACAGGCTGCTCCAACCTGCTGTAAAATGCTTGATTTCGAGAGTGAGCGAAACTAATGAAAACATTGTTGGGGTAAAACCTAAAGGGAAAGACCTAGCACCAAATTCCATTGGCCATCTGATCTAACTTCAGGAGGCAGTCAAAATGATCCTTAGAATTCTTCCCTACCTTATTCCTGTGCTGAGATACAGGCTGCTCCAACCTGCTGTAAAATGCTTGATTTCGAGAGTGAGCGAAACTAATGAAAACATTGTTGGGGTAAAACCTAAAGGGAAAGGCCTAGCACCAAATTTCATTGGCCATCTGATCTAACTTCTGGAGGCAGTCAAAATGAGTATTTGAATTCTTCCCTACCTTATTCCTGTGCTGAGATACAGGCTGCTCCAACCTGCTGTAAAATGCTTGATTTCGAGAGTGAGCGAAACTAATGAAAACATTGTTGGGGTAAAACCTAAAGGGAAAGACCTAGCACCAAATCCAATTTGCCATCTGATCTAACTTCTGGAGGCAGTCAAAATGAGTATTTGAATTCTTCCCCACCTTATTCCTCTGCTGAGATACAGGCTGCTCCAACCTGCTGTAAAATGCTTGATTTCGAGAGTGATCGAAACTAATGAAAACATAGTTGGGGTAAAACCTAAAGGGAAAGGCCTAGCACCAAATTGCATTGGCCATCTGATCTAACTTCTGGAGGCAGTCAAAATGATCCTTAGAATTCTTCCCTACCTTATTCCTGTGCTGAGATACAGGCTGCTCCAACCTGCTGTAAAATGCTTGATTTCGAGAGTGAGCGAAACTAATGAAAACATTGTTGGGGTAAAACCTAAAGGGAAAGACCTAGCACCAAATTGCATTGGCCATCTGATCTAACTTCTGGAGGCAGTCAAAATGATCCTTAGAATTCTTCCCTACCTTATTCCTGTGCTGAGATACAGGCTGCTCCAACCTGCTGTAAAATGCTTGATTTCGAGAGTGAGCGAAACTAATAAAAACATTGCTGGGGTAAAACCTAAAGGGAAAGACCTAGCACCAAATACAATTTGCCATCTGATCTAACTTCTGGAGGCAGTCAAAATGATCCTTAGAATTCTTCCCTACCTTATTCCTGTGCTGAGATACAGGCTGCTCCAACCTGCTGTAAAATGCTTGATTTCCAGAGTGAGCGAAACTAATGAAAACATTGTTGGGGTAAAACCTAAAGGGAAAGGCCTAGTACCAAATACAGTTTGCCATCTGATCTAACTTCTGGAGGCAGTCAAAATGAGTATTTGAATTCTTCCCCACCTTATTCCTGTGCTGAGATACAGGCTGCTCCAACCTGCTGTAAAATGCTTGATTTCGAGGGTGAGCGAAACTAATAAAAACATTGTTGGGGTAAAACCTAAAGGGAAAGACCTAGCACCAAATACAATTTGCCATCTGATCTAACTTCTGGAGGCAGTCAAAATGAGTATTTGAATTCTTCCCTACCTTATTCCTGTGCTGAGATACAGGCTGCTCCAACCTGCTGTAAAATACTTGATTTCGAGAGTGAGCGAAACTAATGAAAACATTGTTGGGGTAAAACCTAAAGGGAAAGGCCTAGCACCAAATTGCATTGGCGATCTGATCTAACTTCTGGAGGCAGTCAAAATGATCCTTAGAATTCTTCCCTACCTTATTCCTGTGCTGAGATACAGGCTGCTCCAACCTGCTGTAAAATGCTTGATTTCGAGAGTGAGCGAAACTAATGAAAACATTGTTGGGGTAAAACCTAAAGGGAAAGGCCTAGCACCAAATTGCATTGGCCATCTGATCTAACTTCTGGAGGCAGTCAAAATGAATATTTGAATTCTTCCCTACCTTATTCCTGTGCTGAGATACAGGCTGCTCCAACCTGCTGTAAAATGCTTGATTTCGAGAGTGAGCGAAACTAATGAAAACATTGTTGGGGTAAAACCTAAAGGGAAAGGTCTAGCACCAAATTTCATTGGCCATCTGATCTAACTTCTGGAGGCAGTCAAAATGATCCTTAGAATTCTTCCCTACCTTATTCCTGTGCTGAGATACAGGCTGCTCCAACCTGCTGTAAAATGCTTGATTTCGAGAGTGAGCGAAACTAATGAAAATATTGTTGGGGTAAAACCTAAAGGGAAAGGCCTAGCACCAAATTGCATTGGCCATCCGATCTAACTTCTGGAGGCAGTCAAAATGAATATTTGAATTCTTCCCTCCCTTATTCCTCTGCTGAGATACAGGCTGCTCCAACCTGCTGTAAAATGCTTGATTTCGAGAGTGAGCGAAACTAATGAAAACATTGTTGGGGTAAAACCTAAAGGGAAAGACCTAGCAACAAATACAATTTGCCATCTGATCTAACTTCTGGAGGCAGTCAAAATGAGTATTTGAATTCTTCCCCACCTTATTCCTGTGCTGAGATACAGGCTGCTCCAACCTGCTGTAAAATGCTTGATTTCGAGAGTGAGCGAAACTAATGAAAATATTGTTGGGGTAAAACCTAAAGGGAAAGGCCTAGCACCAAATTGCATTGGCCATCCGATCTAACTTCTGGAGGCAGTCAAAATGATCCTTAGAATTCTTCCCTACCTTATTCCTGTGCTGAGATACAGGCTGCTCCAACCAGCTGTAAAATGCTTGATTTCGAGAGTGAGCGAAACTAATGAAAACATTGTTGGGGTAAAACCTAAAGGGAAAGGCCTAGCACCAAATACAATTTGCCATCTGATCTAACTTCTGGAGGCAGTCAAAATGAGTATTTGAATTCTTCCCTACCTTATTCCTGTGCTGAGATACAGGCTGCTCCAACCTGCTGTAAAATGCTTGATTTCGAGAGTGAGCAAAACTAATGAAAACATTGTTGGGGTAAAACCTAAAGGGAAAGGCCTAGCACCAAATTGCATTGGCCATCTGATCTAACTTCTGGAGGCAGTCAAAATGATCCTTAGAATTCTTCCCTACCTTATTCCTGTGCTGAGATACAGGCTGCTCCAACCTGCTGTAAAATGCTTGATTTCGAGAGTGATCAAAACTAATGAAAACATTGTTGGCGAAAAACTTAAAGGGAAAGGCCTAGCACCCAATTCCATTGGCCATCTGATCTAACTTCTGGAGGCAGTCAAAATGAGTATTTGAATTCTTCCCTACCTTATTCCTGTGCTGAGATACAGGCTGCTCCAACCTGCTGTAAAATGCTTGATTTCCAGAGTGAGCGAATCTAACGAAAACATTGTTGGGGTAAAACCTAAAGGGAAAGACCTAGCACCAAATACAATTTGCCATCTGATCTAACTTCTGGAGGCAGTCAAAATTATCCTTAGAATTCTTCCCTACCTTATTCCTGTGCTGAGATACAGGCTGCTCCAACCTGCTGTAAAATGCTTGATTTCGAGAGTGATCGAAACTAATGAAAACATTGCTGGGGTAAAACCTTAAGGGAAAGGCCTAGCACCAAATTGCATTGGCCATCTGATCTAACTTCTGGAGGCAGTCAAAATGATCCTTAGAATTCTTCCCTACCTTATTCCTGTGCTGAGATACAGGCTGCTCCAACCTGCTGTAAAATGCTTGATTTCGAGAGTGATCGAAACTAATGAAAACATTGTTGGGGTAAAACCTAAAGGGAAAGGCCTAGCACCAAATTGCATTGGCCATCTGATCTAACTTCTGGAGGCAGTCAAAATGATCCTTAGAATTCTTCCCTACCTTATTCCTGTGCTGAGATACAGGCTGCTCCAACCTGCTGTAAAATGCTTGATTTCGAGAGTGAGCGAAACTAATGAAAACATTGTTGGGGTAAAACCTAAAGGGAAAGGTCTAGCACCAAATTTCATTGGCCATCTGATCTAACTTCTGGAGGCAGTCAAAATGATCCTTAGAATTCTTCCCTACCTTATTCCTGTGCTGAGATACAGGCTGCTCCAACCTGCTGTAAAATGCTTGATTTCGAGAGTGAGCGAAACTAATGAAAACATTGTTGGGGTAAAACCTAAAGGGAAAGACCTAGCACCAACTGCAATTTGCCATCTGATCTAACTTCTGGAGGCAGTCAAAATGAGTATTTGAATTCTTCCCTACCTTATTCCTGTGCTGAGATACAGGCTGCTCCAACCTACTGTAAAATGCTTGATTTCGAGAGTGAGCGAAACTAATGAAAACATTGTTGGGGTAAAACCTAAAGGGAAAGGCCTAGCACTAAATTGCATTGGCCATCTGATCTAACTTCTGGAGGCAGTCAAAATGATCCTTAGAATTCTTCCCTACCTTATTCCTGTGCTGAGATACAGGCTGCTCCAACCTACTGTAAAATGCTTGATTTCGAGAGTGATCGAAACTAATGAAAACATTGTTGGGGTAAAACCTAAAGGGAAAGGCCTAGCACCAAATTGCATTGGCCATCTGATCTAACTTCTGGACGCAGTCAAAATGAGTATTTGAATTCTTCCCTACCTTATTCCTCTGCTGAGATACAGGCTGCTCCAACCTGCTGTAAAATGCTTGATTTCGAGAGTGAGCGAAACTAATGAAAACATTGTTGGGGTAAAACCTAAAGGGAAAGACCTAGCACCAAATTGCATTGGCCATCTGATCTAACTTCTGGAGGCAGTCAAAATGATCCTTAGAATTCTTCCCTACCTTATTCCTGTGCTGAGATACAGGCTGCTCCAACCTGCTGTAAAATGCTTGATTTCGAGAGTGAGCGAAACTAATGAAAACATTGTTGGGGTAAAACCTAAAGGGAAAGGTCTAGCACCAAATTTCATTGGCCATCTGATCTAACTTCTGGAGGCAGTCAAAATGATCCTTAGAATTCTTCCCTACCTTATTCCAGTGCTGAGATACAGGCTGCTCCAACCTGCTGTAAAATGCTTGATTTCGAGAGTGATCGAACCTAATGAAAACATTGTTGGGGTAAAACCTAAAGGGAAAGGCCTAGCACCAAATTGCATTGGCCATCTGATCTAACTTCTGGAGGCAGTCAAAATGAATATTTGAATTCTTCCCTCCCTTATTCCTCTGCTGAGATACAGGCTGCTCCAACCTGCTGTAAAATGCTTGATTTCGAGAGTGAGCGAAACTAATGAAAACATTGTTGGGGTAAAACCTAAAGGGAAAGACCTAGCAACAAATACAATTTGCCATCTGAT
Organism: Melanerpes formicivorus; assembly: GCF_026170545.1. Lineage (NCBI taxonomy): Eukaryota > Metazoa > Chordata > Aves > Piciformes > Picidae > Melanerpes > Melanerpes formicivorus. Next base: position 129,407 of record NW_027142625.1, on the reverse strand, counting down.
CTAACTTCTGGAGGCAGTCAAAATGAGTATTTGAATTCTTCCCCACCTTATTCCTGTGCTGAGATACAGGCTGCTCCAACCTGCTGTAAAATGCTTGATTTCGAGAGTGAGCGAAACTAATGAAAATATTGTTGGGGTAAAACCTAAAGGGAAAGGCCTAGCACCAAATTGCATTGGCCATCCGATCTAACTTCTGGAGGCAGTCAAAATGATCCTTAGAATTCTTCCCTACCTTATTCCTGTGCTGAGATACAGGCTGCTCCAACCAGCTGTAAAATGCTTGATTTCGAGAGTGAGCGAAACTAATGAAAACATTGTTGGGGTAAAACCTAAAGGGAAAGGCCTAGCACCAAATACAATTTGCCATCTGATCTAACTTCTGGAGGCAGTCAAAATGAGTATTTGAATTCTTCCCTACCTTATTCCTGTGCTGAGATACAGGCTGCTCCAACCTGCTGTAAAATGCTTGATTTCGAGAGTGAGCAAAACTAATGAAAACATTGTTGGGGTAAAACCTAAAGGGAAAGGCCTAGCACCAAATTGCATTGGCCATCTGATCTAACTTCTGGAGGCAGTCAAAATGATCCTTAGAATTCTTCCCTACCTTATTCCTGTGCTGAGATACAGGCTGCTCCAACCTGCTGTAAAATGCTTGATTTCGAGAGTGATCAAAACTAATGAAAACATTGTTGGCGAAAAACTTAAAGGGAAAGGCCTAGCACCCAATTCCATTGGCCATCTGATCTAACTTCTGGAGGCAGTCAAAATGAGTATTTGAATTCTTCCCTACCTTATTCCTGTGCTGAGATACAGGCTGCTCCAACCTGCTGTAAAATGCTTGATTTCCAGAGTGAGCGAATCTAACGAAAACATTGTTGGGGTAAAACCTAAAGGGAAAGACCTAGCACCAAATACAATTTGCCATCTGATCTAACTTCTGGAGGCAGTCAAAATTATCCTTAGAATTCTTCCCTACCTTATTCCTGTGCTGAGATACAGGCTGCTCCAACCTGCTGTAAAATGCTTGATTTCGAGAGTGATCGAAACTAATGAAAACATTGCTGGGGTAAAACCTTAAGGGAAAGGCCTAGCACCAAATTGCATTGGCCATCTGATCTAACTTCTGGAGGCAGTCAAAATGATCCTTAGAATTCTTCCCTACCTTATTCCTGTGCTGAGATACAGGCTGCTCCAACCTGCTGTAAAATGCTTGATTTCGAGAGTGATCGAAACTAATGAAAACATTGTTGGGGTAAAACCTAAAGGGAAAGGCCTAGCACCAAATTGCATTGGCCATCTGATCTAACTTCTGGAGGCAGTCAAAATGATCCTTAGAATTCTTCCCTACCTTATTCCTGTGCTGAGATACAGGCTGCTCCAACCTGCTGTAAAATGCTTGATTTCGAGAGTGAGCGAAACTAATGAAAACATTGTTGGGGTAAAACCTAAAGGGAAAGGTCTAGCACCAAATTTCATTGGCCATCTGATCTAACTTCTGGAGGCAGTCAAAATGATCCTTAGAATTCTTCCCTACCTTATTCCTGTGCTGAGATACAGGCTGCTCCAACCTGCTGTAAAATGCTTGATTTCGAGAGTGAGCGAAACTAATGAAAACATTGTTGGGGTAAAACCTAAAGGGAAAGACCTAGCACCAACTGCAATTTGCCATCTGATCTAACTTCTGGAGGCAGTCAAAATGAGTATTTGAATTCTTCCCTACCTTATTCCTGTGCTGAGATACAGGCTGCTCCAACCTACTGTAAAATGCTTGATTTCGAGAGTGAGCGAAACTAATGAAAACATTGTTGGGGTAAAACCTAAAGGGAAAGGCCTAGCACTAAATTGCATTGGCCATCTGATCTAACTTCTGGAGGCAGTCAAAATGATCCTTAGAATTCTTCCCTACCTTATTCCTGTGCTGAGATACAGGCTGCTCCAACCTACTGTAAAATGCTTGATTTCGAGAGTGATCGAAACTAATGAAAACATTGTTGGGGTAAAACCTAAAGGGAAAGGCCTAGCACCAAATTGCATTGGCCATCTGATCTAACTTCTGGACGCAGTCAAAATGAGTATTTGAATTCTTCCCTACCTTATTCCTGTGCTGAGATACAGGCTGCTCCAACCTGCTGTAAAATGCTTGATTTCGAGAGTGAGCGAAACTAATGAAAACATTGTTGGGGTAAAACCTAAAGGGAAAGACCTAGCACCAAATTGCATTGGCCATCTGATCTAACTTCTGGAGGCAGTCAACATGATCCTTAGAATTCTTCCCTACCTTATTCCTGTGCTGAGATACAGGCTGCTCCAACCTGCTGTAAAATGCTTGATTTCGAGAGTGAGCGAAACTAATGAAAACATTGTTGGGGTAAAACCTAAAGGGAAAGACCTAGCACCAAATTCCATTGGCCATCTGATCTAACTTCAGGAGGCAGTCAAAATGATCCTTAGAATTCTTCCCTACCTTATTCCTGTGCTGAGATACAGGCTGCTCCAACCTGCTGTAAAATGCTTGATTTCGAGAGTGAGCGAAACTAATGAAAACATTGTTGGGGTAAAACCTAAAGGGAAAGGCCTAGCACCAAATTTCATTGGCCATCTGATCTAACTTCTGGAGGCAGTCAAAATGAGTATTTGAATTCTTCCCTACCTTATTCCTGTGCTGAGATACAGGCTGCTCCAACCTGCTGTAAAATGCTTGATTTCGAGAGTGAGCGAAACTAATGAAAACATTGTTGGGGTAAAACCTAAAGGGAAAGACCTAGCACCAAATCCAATTTGCCATCTGATCTAACTTCTGGAGGCAGTCAAAATGAGTATTTGAATTCTTCCCCACCTTATTCCTCTGCTGAGATACAGGCTGCTCCAACCTGCTGTAAAATGCTTGATTTCGAGAGTGATCGAAACTAATGAAAACATAGTTGGGGTAAAACCTAAAGGGAAAGGCCTAGCACCAAATTGCATTGGCCATCTGATCTAACTTCTGGAGGCAGTCAAAATGATCCTTAGAATTCTTCCCTACCTTATTCCTGTGCTGAGATACAGGCTGCTCCAACCTGCTGTAAAATGCTTGATTTCGAGAGTGAGCGAAACTAATGAAAACATTGTTGGGGTAAAACCTAAAGGGAAAGACCTAGCACCAAATTGCATTGGCCATCTGATCTAACTTCTGGAGGCAGTCAAAATGATCCTTAGAATTCTTCCCTACCTTATTCCTGTGCTGAGATACAGGCTGCTCCAACCTGCTGTAAAATGCTTGATTTCGAGAGTGAGCGAAACTAATAAAAACATTGCTGGGGTAAAACCTAAAGGGAAAGACCTAGCACCAAATACAATTTGCCATCTGATCTAACTTCTGGAGGCAGTCAAAATGATCCTTAGAATTCTTCCCTACCTTATTCCTGTGCTGAGATACAGGCTGCTCCAACCTGCTGTAAAATGCTTGATTTCCAGAGTGAGCGAAACTAATGAAAACATTGTTGGGGTAAAACCTAAAGGGAAAGGCCTAGTACCAAATACAGTTTGCCATCTGATCTAACTTCTGGAGGCAGTCAAAATGAGTATTTGAATTCTTCCCCACCTTATTCCTGTGCTGAGATACAGGCTGCTCCAACCTGCTGTAAAATGCTTGATTTCGAGGGTGAGCGAAACTAATAAAAACATTGTTGGGGTAAAACCTAAAGGGAAAGACCTAGCACCAAATACAATTTGCCATCTGATCTAACTTCTGGAGGCAGTCAAAATGAGTATTTGAATTCTTCCCTACCTTATTCCTGTGCTGAGATACAGGCTGCTCCAACCTGCTGTAAAATACTTGATTTCGAGAGTGAGCGAAACTAATGAAAACATTGTTGGGGTAAAACCTAAAGGGAAAGGCCTAGCACCAAATTGCATTGGCGATCTGATCTAACTTCTGGAGGCAGTCAAAATGATCCTTAGAATTCTTCCCTACCTTATTCCTGTGCTGAGATACAGGCTGCTCCAACCTGCTGTAAAATGCTTGATTTCGAGAGTGAGCGAAACTAATGAAAACATTGTTGGGGTAAAACCTAAAGGGAAAGGCCTAGCACCAAATTGCATTGGCCATCTGATCTAACTTCTGGAGGCAGTCAAAATGAATATTTGAATTCTTCCCTACCTTATTCCTGTGCTGAGATACAGGCTGCTCCAACCTGCTGTAAAATGCTTGATTTCGAGAGTGAGCGAAACTAATGAAAACATTGTTGGGGTAAAACCTAAAGGGAAAGGTCTAGCACCAAATTTCATTGGCCATCTGATCTAACTTCTGGAGGCAGTCAAAATGATCCTTAGAATTCTTCCCTACCTTATTCCTGTGCTGAGATACAGGCTGCTCCAACCTGCTGTAAAATGCTTGATTTCGAGAGTGAGCGAAACTAATGAAAATATTGTTGGGGTAAAACCTAAAGGGAAAGGCCTAGCACCAAATTGCATTGGCCATCCGATCTAACTTCTGGAGGCAGTCAAAATGATCCTTAGAATTCTTCCCTACCTTATTCCTGTGCTGAGATACAGGCTGCTCCAACCAGCTGTAAAATGCTTGATTTCGAGAGTGAGCGAAACTAATGAAAACATTGTTGGGGTAAAACCTAAAGGGAAAGGCCTAGCACCAAATACAATTTGCCATCTGATCTAACTTCTGGAGGCAGTCAAAATGAGTATTTGAATTCTTCCCTACCTTATTCCTGTGCTGAGATACAGGCTGCCCCAACCTGCTGTAAAATGCTTGATTTCCAGAGTGAGCGAATCTAATGAAAACATTGTTGGGGTAAAACCTAAAGGGAAAGACCTAGCACCAAATACAATTTGCCATCTGATCTAACTTCTGGAGGCAGTCAAAATGAGTATTTGAATTCTTCCCTACCTTATTCCTGTGCTGAGATACAGGCTGCTCCAACCTGCTGTAAAATGCTTGATTTCGAGAGTGAGCAAAACTAATGAAAACATTGTTGGGGTAAAACCTAAAGGGAAAGGCCTAGCACCAAATTGCTTTGGCCATCTGATCTAACTTCTGGAGGCAGTCAAAATGATCCTTAGAATTCTTCCCTACCTTATTCCTGTGCTGAGATACAGGCTGCTCCAACCTGCTGTAAAATGCTTGATTTCGAGAGTGATCAAAACTAATGAAAACATTGTTGGCGAAAAACTTAAAGGGAAAGGCCTAGCACCCAATTCCATTGGCCATCTGATCTAACTTCTGGAGGCAGTCAAAATGAGTATTTGAATTCTTCCCTACCTTATTCCTGTGCTGAGATACAGGCTGCTCCAACCTGCTGTAAAATGCTTGATTTCCAGAGTGAGCGAATCTAACGAAAACATTGTTGGGGTAAAACCTAAAGGGAAAGACCTAGCACCAAATACAATTTGCCATCTGATCTAACTTCTGGAGGCAGTCAAAATTATCCTTAGAATTCTTCCCTACCTTATTCCTGTGCTGAGATACAGGCTGCTCCAACCTGCTGTAAAATGCTTGATTTCGAGAGTGATCGAAACTAATGAAAACATTGCTGGGGTAAAACCTTAAGGGAAAGGCCTAGCACCAAATTGCATTGGCCATCTGATCTAACTTCTGGAGGCAGTCAAAATGATCCTTAGAATTCTTCCCTACCTTATTCCTGTGCTGAGATACAGGCTGCTCCAACCTGCTGTAAAATGCTTGATTTCGAGAGTGATCGAAACTAATGAAAACATTGTTGGGGTAAAACCTAAAGGGAAAGGCCTAGCACCAAATTGCATTGGCCATCTGATCTAACTTCTGGAGGCAGTCAAAATGATCCTTAGAATTCTTCCCTACCTTATTCCTGTGCTGAGATACAGGCTGCTCCAACCTGCTGTAAAATGCTTGATTTCGAGAGTGATCGAAACTAATGAAAACATTGTTGGGGTAAAACCTAAAGGGAAAGGTCTAGCACCAAATTTCATTGGCCATCTGATCTAACTTCTGGAGGCAGTCAAAATGATCCTTAGAATTCTTCCCTACCTTATTCCTGTGCTGAGATACAGGCTGCTCCAACCTGCTGTAAAATGCTTGATTTCGAGAGTGAGCGAAACTAATGAAAACATTGTTGGGGTAAAACCTAAAGGGAAAGACCTAGCACGAACTGCAATTTGCCATCTGATCTAACTTCTGGAGGCAGTCAAAATGAGTATTTGAATTCTTCCCTACCTTATTCCTGTGCTGAGATACAGGCTGCTCCAACCTGCTGTAAAATGCTTGATTTCGAGAGTGAGCGAAACTAATGAAAACATTGTTGGGGTAAAACCTAAAGGGAAAGGCCTAGCACTAAATTGCATTGGCCATCTGATCTAACTTCTGGAGGCAGTCAAAATGATCCTTAGAATTCTTCCCTACCTTATTCCTGTGCTGAGATACAGGCTGCTCCAACCTACTGTAAAATGCTTGATTTCGAGAGTGATCGAAACTAATGAAAACATTGTTGGGGTAAAACCTAAAGGGAAAGGCCTAGCACCAAATTGCATTGGCCATCTGATCTAACTTCTGGAGGCAGTCAAAATGATCCTTAGAATTCTTCCCTACCTTATTCCTGTGCTGAGATACAGGCTGCTCCAACCTGCTGTAAAATGCTTGATTTCGAGAGTGAGCGAAACTAATGAAAACATTGTTGGGGTAAAACCTAAAGGGAAAGGTCTAGCACCAAATTTCATTGGCCATCTGATCTAACTTCTGGTGGCAGTCAAAATGATCCTTAGAATTCTTCCCTACCTTATTCCTGTGCTGAGATACAGGCTGCTCCAACCTGCTGTAAAATGCTTGATTTCGAGAGTGAGCGAAACTAATGAAAACATTGTTGGGGTAAAACCTAAAGGGAAAGACCTAGCACCAACTGCAATTTGCCATCTGATCTAACTTCTGGAGGCAGTCAAAATGAGCATTTGAATTCTTCCCTACCTTATTCCTGTGCTGAGATACAGGCTGCTCCAACCTACTGTAAAATGCTTGATTTCGAGAGTGAGCGAAACTAATGAAAACATTGTTGGGGTAAAACCTAAAGGGAAAGGCCTAGCACCAAATTGCATTGGCCATCTGATCTAACTTCTGGAGGCAGTCAAAATGATCCTTAGAATTCTTCCCTACCTTATTCCTGTGCTGAGATACAGGCTGCTCCAACCTACTGTAAAATGCTTGATTTCGAGAGTGAGCGAAACTAATGAAAACATTGTTGGGGTAAAACCTAAAGGGAAAGGCCTAGCACCAAATTGCATTGGCCATCTGATCTAACTTCTGGAGGCAGTCAAAATGATCCTTAGAATTCTTCCCTACCTTATTCCTGTGCTGAGATACAGGCTGCTCCAACCTGCTGTAAAATGCTTGATTTCGAGAGTGAGCGAAACTAATGAAAACATTGTTGGGGTAAAACCTAAAGGGAAAGGCCTAGCACCAAATTGCATTGGCCATCTGATCTAACTTCTGGAGGCAGTCAAAATGAGTATTTGAATTCTTCCCTACCTTATTCCTGTGCTGAGATACAGGCTGCTCCAACCTGCTGTAAAATGCTTGATTTCGAGAGTGAGCGAAACTAATGAAAACATTGTTGGGGTAAAACCTAAAGGGAAAGGCCTAGCACCAAATTGCATTGGCCATCTGATCTAACTTCTGGAGGCAGTCAAAATGATCCTTAGAATTCTTCCCTACCTTATTCCTGTGCTGAGATACAGGCTGCTCCAACCTGCTGTAAAATGCTTGATTTCGAGAGTGATCGAAACTAATGAAAACATTGTTGGGGTAAAACCTAAAGGGAAAGACCTAGCACCAAATTCCATTGGCCATCTGATCTAACTTCTGGATGCAGTCAAAATGATCCTTAGAATTCTTCCCTACCTTATTCCTGTGCTGAGATACAGGCTGCTCCAACCTGCTGTAAAATGCTTGATTTCGAGAGTGAGCGAAACTAATGAAAACATTGTTGGGGTAAAACCTAAAGGGAAAGACCTAGCACCAAATACAATTTGCCATCTGATCTAACTTCTGGAGGCAGTCAAAATCAGTATTTGAATTCTTCCCCACCTTATTCCTCTGCTGAGATACAGGCTGCTCCAACCTGCTGTAAAATGCTTGATTTCGAGAGTGATCGAAACTAATGAAAACATTGTTGGGGTAAAACCTAAAGGGAAAGGCCTAGCACCAAATTGCATTGGCCATCTGATCTAACTTCTGGAGGCAGTCAAAATGAGTATTTGAATTCTTCCCTACCTTATTCCTGTGCTGAGATACAGGCTGCTCCAACCTGCTGTAAAATGCTTGATTTCGAGAGTGAGCGAAACTAATGAAAACATTGTTGGGGTAAAACCTAAAGGGAAAGGCCTAGCACCAAATTGCATTGGCCATCTGATCTAACTTCTGGAGGCAGTCAAAATGATCCTTAGAATTCTTCCCTACCTTATTCCTGTGCTGAGATACAGGCTGCTCCAACCTGCTGTAAAATGCTTGATTTCGAGAGTGAGCGAAACTAATGAAAACATTGTTGGGGTAAAACCTAAAGGGAAAGACCTAGCACCAAATCCAATTTGCCATCTGATCTAACTTCTGGAGGCAGTCAAAATGATCCTTAGAATTCTTCCCTACCTTATTCCTGTGCTGAGATACAGGCTGCTCCAACCTGCTGTAAAATGCTTGATTTCGAGAGTGAGCGAAACTAATGAAAACATTGTTGGGGTAAAACCTAAAGGGAATGGTCTAGCACCAAATACAATTTGCCATCTGATCTAACTTCTGGAGGCAGTCAAAACGATCCTTAGAATTCTTCCCTACCTTATTCCTGTGCTGAGATACAGGCTGCTCCAACCTGCTGTAAAATGCTTGATTTCGAGAGTGAGCGAAACTAATGAAAACATTGTTGGGGTAAAACCTAAAGGGAAAGGCCTAGCACCAAATTGCATTGGCCATCTGATCTAACTTCTGGAGGCAGTCAAAATGATCCTTAGAATTCTTCCCTACCTTATTCCTGTGCTGAGATACAGGCTGCTCCAACCTGCTGTAAAATGCTTGATTTCGAGAGTGATCAAAACTAATGAAAACATTGTTGGCGAAAAAACTAAAGGGAAAGGCCTAGCACCAAATTCCATTGGCCATCTGATCTAACTTCTGGAGGCAGTCAAAATGATCCTTAGAATTCTTCCCTACCTTATTCCTGTGCTGAGATACAGGCTGCTCCAACCTGCTGTAAAATGCTTGATTTCGAGAGTGATCGAAACTAATGAAAACATTGCTGGGGTAAAACCTTAAGGGAAAGGCCTAGCACCAAATTGCATTGGCCATCTGATCTAACTTCTGGAGGCAGTCAAAATGATCCTTAGAATTCTTCCCTACGTTATTCCTGTGCTGAGATACAGGCTGCTCCAACCTGCTGTAAAATGCTTGATTTCGAGAGTGATCGAAACTAATGAAAACATTGTTGGGGTAAAACCTAAAGGGAAAGGCCTAGCACCAAATTGCATTGGCCATCTGATCTAACTTCTGGAGGCAGTCAAAATGATCCTTAGAATTCTTCCCTACCTTATTCCTGTGCTGAGATACAGGCTGCTCCAACCTGCTGTAAAATGCTTGATTTCGAGAGTGAGCGAAACTAATGAAAACATTGTTGGGGTAAAACCTAAAGGGAAAGGCCTAGCACCAAATTGCATTGGCCATCTGATCTAACTTCTGGAGGCAGTCAAAATGAGTATTTGAATTCTTCCCTACCTTATTCCTGTGCTGAGATACAGGCTGCTCCAACCTGCTGTAAAATGCTTGATTTCGAGAGTGAGCGAAACTAATGAAAACATTGTTGGGGTAAAACCTAAAGGGAAAGACCTAGCACCAAATCCAATTTGCCATCTGATCTAACTTCTGTAGGCAGTCAAAATGAGTATTTGAATTCTTCCCCACCTTATTCCTCTGCTGAGATACAGGCTGCTCCAACCTGCTGTAAAATGCTTGATTTCGAGAGTGATCGAAACTAATGAAAACATTGCTGGGGTAAAACCTAAAGGGAAAGGCCTAGCACCAAATTGCATTGGCCATCTGATCTAACTTCTGGAGGCAGTCAAAATGATCCTTAGAATTCTTCCCTACCTTATTCCTGTGCTGAGATACAGGCTGCTCCAACCTGCTGTAAAATGCTTGATTTCGAGAGTGAGCGAAACTAATGAAAACATTGTTGGGGTAAAACCTAAAGGGAAAGACCTAGCACCAAATTGCATTGGCCATCTGATCTAACTTCTGGAGGCAGTCAAAATGATCCTTAGAATTCTTCCCTACCTTATTCCTGTGCTGAGATACAGGCTACTCCAACCTGCTGTAAAATGCTTGATTTCGAGAGTGAGCGAAACTAATAAAAACATTGCTGGGGTAAAACCTAAAGGGAAAGACCTAGCACCAAATACAATTTGCCATCTGATCTAACTTCTGGAGGCAGTCAAAATGATCCTTAGAATTCTTCCCTACCTTATTCCTGTGCTGAGATACAGGCTGCTCCAACCTGCTGTAAAATGCTTGATTTCGAGAGTGAGCGAAACTAATGAAAACATTGTTGGGGTAAAACCTAAAGGGAAAGGCCTAGTACCAAATACAGTTTGCCATCTGATCTAACTTCTGGAGGCAGTCAAAATGAGTATTTGAATTCTTCCCCACCTTATTCCTGTGCTGAGATACAGGCTGCTCCAACCTGCTGTAAAATGCTTGATTTCGAGAGTGAGCGAAACTAATGAAAACATTGTTGGGGTAAAACCTAAAGGGAAAGGCCTAGCACCAAATTGCATTGGCCATCTGATCTAACTTCTGGAGGCAGTCAAAATGATCCTTAGAATTCTTCCCTACCTTATTCCTGTGCTGAGATACAGGCTGCTCCAACCTGCTGTGAAATGCTTGATATCGAGAGTGAGCGAAACTAATGAAAACATTGTTGGGGTAAAACCTAAAGGGAAAGGCCTAGTACCAAATACAGTTTGCCATCTGATCTAACTTCTGGAGGCAGTCAAAATGAGTATTTGAATTCTTCCCCACCTTATTCCTGTGCTGAGATACAGGCTGCTCCAACCTGCTGTAAAATGCTTGATTTCGAGAGTGAGCGAAACTAATGAAAACATTGTTGGGGTAAAACCTAAAGGGAAAGGCCTAGCACCAAATTGCATTGGCCATCTGATCTAACTTCTGGAGGCAGTCAAAATGATCCTTAGAATTCTTCCCTACCTTATTCCTGTGCTGAGATACAGGCTGCTCCAACCTGCTGTGAAATGCTTGATATCGAGAGTGAGCGAAACTAATGAAAACATTGTTGGGGTAAAACCTAAAGGGAAAGGCCTAGCACCAAATTGCATTGGCCATCTGATCTAACTTCTGGAGGCAGTCAAAATGATCCTTAGAATTCTTCCCTACCTTATTCCTGTGCTGAGATACAGGCTGCTCCAACCTGCTGTAAAATGCTTGATTTCGAGAGTGAGCGAAACTAATGAAAACATTGTTGGGGTAAAACCTAAAGGGAAAGGTCTAGCACCAAATTGCATTGGCCATCTGATCTAACTTCTGGAGGCAGTCAAAATGATCCTTAGAATTCTTCCCTACCTTATTCCTGTGCTGAGATACAGGCTGCTCCAACCTGCTGTAAAATGCTTGATTTCGAGAGTGATCGAACCTAATGAAAACATTGTTGGGGTAAAACCTAAAGGGAAAGGCCTAGCACCAAATTGCATTGGCCATCTGATCTAACTTCTGGAGGCAGTCAAAATGAATATTTGAATTCTTCCCTCCCTTATTCCTCTGCTGAGATACAGGCTGCTCCAACCTGCTGTAAAATGCTTGATTTCGAGAGTGAGCGAAACTAATGAAAACATTGTTGGGGTAAAACCTAAAGGGAAAGACCTAGCAACAAATACAATTTGCCATCTGATCTAACTTCTGGAGGCAGTCAAAATGAGTATTTGAATTCTTCCCCTCCTTATTCCTGTGCTGAGATACAGGCTGCTCCAACCTGCTGTAAAATGCTTGATTTCGAGAGTGAGCGAAACTAATGAAAATATTGTTGGGGTAAAACCTAAAGGGAAAGGCCTAGCACCAAATTGCATTGGCCATCCGATCTAACTTCTGGAGGCAGTCAAAATGATCCTTAGAATTCTTCCCTACCTTATTCCTGTGCTGAGATACAGGCTGCTCCAACCAGCTGTAAAATGCTTGATTTCGAGAGTGAGCGAAACTAATGAAAACATTGTTGGGGTAAAACCTAAAGGGAAAGGCCTAGCACCAAATACAATTTGCCATCTGATCTAACTTCTGGAGGCAGTCAAAATGAGTATTTGAATTCTTCCCTACCTTATTCCTGTGCTGAGATACAGGCTGCCCCAACCTGCTGTAAAATGCTTGATTTCCAGAGTGAGCGAATCTAATGAAAACATTGTTGGGGTAAAACCTAAAGGGAAAGACCTAGCACCAAATACAATTTGCCATCTGATCTAACTTCTGGAGGCAGTCAAAATGATCCCTAGAATTCTTCCCTACCTTATTTCTGTGCTGAGATACAGGCTGCTCCAACCTGCTGTAAAATGCTTGATTTCGAGAGTGAGCGAAACTAATGAAAACATTGTTGGGGTAAAACCTAAATGGAAAGGCCTAGCACCAAATTCCATTGGCCATCTGATCTAACTTCTGGAGGCAGTCAAAATGAGTATTTGAATTCTTCCCTACCTTATTCCTGTGCTGAGATACAGGCTGCTCCAACCTGCTGTAAAATGCTTGATTTCGAGAGTGAGCGAAACTAATGAAAACATTGTTGGGGTAAAACCTAAATGGAAAGGCCTAGCACCAAATTGCATTGGCCATCTGATCTAACTTCTGGAGGCAGTCAAAATGAGTATTTGAATTCTTCCCTACCTTATTCCTGTGCTGAGATACAGGCTGCTCCAACCTGCTGTAAAATGCTTGATTTCGAGAGTGAGCGAAACTAATGAAAACATTGTTGGGGTAAAACCTAAAGGGAATGGTCTAGCACCAAATACAATTTGCCATCTGATCTAACTTCTGGAGGCAGTCAAAATGATCCTTAGAATTCTTCCCTACCTTATTCCTGTGCTGAGATACAGGCTGCTCCAACCTGCTGTAAAATGCTTGATTTCGAGAGTGAGCGAAACTAATGAAAACATTGCTGGGGTAAAACCTAAAGGGAAAGGCCTAGCACCAAATTGCATTGGCCATCTGATCTAACTTCTGGAGGCAGTCAATATGATCCTTAGAATTCTTCCCTACCTTATTCCTGTGCTGAGATACAGGCTGCTCCAACCTGCTGTGAAATGCTTGATTTCGAGAGTGATCGAAACTAATGAAAACATTGTTGGGGTAAAACCTAAAGGGAAAGACCTAGCACCAAATTGCATTTGCCATCTGATCTAACTTCTGGAGGCAGTCAAAATGAGTATTTGAATTCTTCCCTACCTTATTCCTGTGCTGAGATACAGGCTGCTCCAACCTGCTGTAAAATGCTTGATTTCGAGAGTGATCAAAACTAATGAAAACATTGTTGGCGAAAAACCTAAAGGGAAAGGCCTAGCACGAAATTGCATTGGCCATATGATCTAACTTCTGGAGGCAGTCAAAACGATCCTTAGAATTCTTCCCTACCTTATTCCTGTGCTGAGATACAGGCTGCTCCAACCTGCTGTAAAATGCTTGATTTCGAGAGTGAGCGAAACTAATGAAAACATTGTTGGGGTAAAAACTAAAGGGAAAGACCTAGCACCAAATACAATTTGCCATCTGATCTAACTTCTGGAGGCAGTCAAAATGAGTATTTGAATTCTTCCCTACCTTATTCCTGTGCTGAGATACAGGCTGCTCCAACCTGCTGTAAAATGCTTGATTTCGAGAGTGAGCGAAACTAATGAAAACATTGTTGGGGTAAAACCTAAAGGGAAAGGCCTAGCACCAAATTGCATTGGCCATCTGATCTAACTTCTGGAGGCAGTCAAAATGATCCTTAGAATTCTTCCCTACCTTATTCCTGTGCTGAGATACAGGCTGCTCCAACCTGCTGTAAAATGCTTGATTTCGAGAGTGAGCGAAACTAATGAAAACATTGTTGGCGAAAAACCTAAAGGGAAAGGCCTAGCACCAAATTCCATTGGCCATCTGATCTAACTTCTGGAGGCAGTCAAAATGATCCTTAGAATTCTTCCCTACCTTATTCCTGTGCTGAGATACAGGCTGCTCCAACCTGCTGTAAAATGCTTGATTTCGAGAGTGATCGAAACTAATGAAAACATTGCTGGGGTAAAACCTTAAGGGAAAGGCCTAGCACCAAATACAATTTGCCATCTGATTTAACTTCTGGAGGCAGTCAAAATGATCCTTAGAATTCTTCCCTACCTTATTCCTGTGCTGAGATACAGGCTGCTCCAACCTGCTGTAAAATGCTTGATTTCGAGAGTGATCGAAACTAATGAAAACATTGTTGGGGTAAAACCTAAAGGGAAAGGCCTAGCACCAAATTGCATTGGCCATCTGATCTAACTTCTGGAGGCAGTCAAAATGATCCTTAGAATTCTTCCCTACCTTATTCCTGTGCTGAGATACAGGCTGCTCCAACCTGCTGTAAAATGCTTGATTTCGAGAGTGAGCGAAACTAATGAAAACATTGTTGGGGTAAAACCTAAATGGAAAGGCCTAGCACCAAATTGCATTGGCCATATGATCTAACTTCTGGAGGCAGTCAAAATGAGTATTTGAATTCTTCCCTACCTTATTCCTGTGCTGAGATACAGGCTGCTCCAACCTGCTGTAAAATGCTTGATTTCGAGAGTGAGCGAAACTAATGAAAACATTGTTGGGGTAAAACCTAAAGGGAAAGGCCTAGCACCAAATTGCATTGGCCATCTGATCTAACTTCTGGAGGCAGTCAAAATGAGTATTTGAATTCTTCCCTACCTTATTCCTGTGCTGAGATACAGGCTGCTCCAACCTGCTGTAAAATGCTTGATTTCGAGAGTGAGCGAAACTAATGAAAACATTGTTGGGGTAAAACCTAAAGGGAAAGGCCTAGCACCAAATTGCATTGGCCATCTGATCTAACTTCTGGAGGCAGTCAACATGATCCTTAGAATTCTTCCCTACCTTATTCCTGTGCTGAGATATAGGCTGCTCCAACCTGCTGTAAAATGCTTGATTTCGAGAGTGAGCGAAACTAATGAAAACATTGTTGGGGTAAAACCTAAAGGGAAAGACCTAGCACCAAATCCAATTTGCCATCTGATCTAACTTCTGGAGGCAGTCAAAATGAGTATTTGAATTCTTCCCCACCTTATTCCTCTGCTGAGATACAGGCAGCTCCAACCTGCTGTAAAATGCTTGATTTCGAGAGTGATCGAAACTAATGAAAACATTGCTGGGGTAAAACCTAAAGGGAAAGGCCTAGCACCAAATTGCATTGGCCATCTGATCTAACTTCTGGAGGCAGTCAAAATGATCCTTAGAATTCTTCCCTACCTTATTCCTGTGCTGAGATACAGGCTGCTCCAACCTGCTGTAAAATGCTTGATTTCGAGAGTGAGAAAAACTAATGAAAACATTGTTGGGGTAAAACCTAAAGGGAAAGACCTAGCACCAAATTGCATTGGCCATCTGATCTAACTTCTGGAGGCAGTCAAAATGATCCTTAGAATTCTTCCCTACCTTA
Source organism: Melanerpes formicivorus (assembly GCF_026170545.1). Lineage (NCBI taxonomy): Eukaryota > Metazoa > Chordata > Aves > Piciformes > Picidae > Melanerpes > Melanerpes formicivorus. The sequence goes on along the minus strand of NW_027142625.1, from coordinate 113,733 downwards.
TTCCTGTGCTGAGATACAGGCTGCTCCAACCTGCTGTAAAATGCTTGATTTCGAGAGTGAGCGAAACTAATAAAAACATTGCTGGGGTAAAACCTAAAGGGAAAGACCTAGCACCAAATCCAATTTGCCATCTGATCTAACTTCTGGAGGCAGTCAAAATGAGTATTTGAATTCTTACCCACCTTATTCCTCTGCTGAGATACAGGCTGCTCCAACCTGCTGTAAAATGCTTGATTTCGAGAGTGATCGAAACTAATGAAAACATTGCTGGGGTAAAACCTAAAGGGAAAGGCCTAGCACCAAATTCCATTGGCCATCTGATCTAACTTCTGGAGGCAGTCAAAATGATCCTTAGAATTCTTCCCTACCTTATTCCTGTGCTGAGATACAGGCTGCTCCAACCTGCTGTAAAATGCTTGATTTCGAGAGTGAGCAAAACTAATGAAAACATTGTTGGGGTAAAACCTAAAGGGAAAGACCTAGCACCAAATTGCATTGGCCATCTGATCTAACTTCTGGAGGCAGTCAAAATGATCCTTAGAATTCTTCCCTACCTTATTCCTGTGCTGAGATACAGGCTGCTCCAACCTGCTGTAAAATGCTTGATTTCGAGAGTGATCGAAACTAATGAAAACATTGTTGGGGTAAAACCTAAAGGGAAAGGCCTAGCACCAAATTGCATTGGCCATCTGATCTAACTTCTGGAGGCAGTCAAAATGATCCTTAGAATTCTTCCCTACCTTATTCCTGTGCTGAGATACAGGCTGCTCCAACCTGCTGTAAAATGCTTGATTTCGAGAGTGAGCGAAACTAATGAAAACATTGTTGGGGTAAAACCTAAAGGGAAAGACCTAGCACCAAATACAATTTGCCATCTGATCTAACTTCTGGAGGCAGTCAAAATGATCCTTAGAATTCTTCCCTACCTTATTCCTGTGCTGAGATACAGGCTGCTCCAACCTGCTGTAAAATGCTTGATTTCGAGAGTGATCGAAACTAATAAAAACATTGCTGGGGTAAAACCTAAAGGGAAAGACCTAGCACCAAATACAATTTGCCATCTGATCTAACTTCTGGAGGCAGTCAAAATGATCCTTAGAATTCTTCCCTACCTTATTCCTGTGCTGAGATACAGGCTGCTCCAACCTGCTGTAAAATGCTTGATTTCGAGAGTGAGCGAAACTAATGAAAACATTGTTGGGGTAAAACCTAAAGGGAAATGCCTAGCACCAAATTGCATTGGCCATCTGATCTAACTTCTGGAGGCAGTCAAAATGATCCTTAGAATTCTTCCCTACCTTATTCCTGTGCTGAGATACAGGCTGCTCCAACCTGCTGTAAAATGCTTGATTTCGAGAGTGAGCGAAACTAATGAAAACATTGTTGGGGTAAAACCTAAAGGGAAAGGTCTAGCACCAAATTTCATTGGCCATCTGATCTAACTTCTGGAGGCAGTCAAAATGAGTATTTGAATTCTTCCCTACCTTATTCCTGTGCTGAGATACAGGCTGCTCCAACCTGCTGTAAAATGCTTGATTTCGAGAGTGAGCGAAACTAATGAAAACATTGTTGGGGTAAAACCTAAAGGGAAAGGCCTAGTACCAAATACAGTTTGCCATCTGATCTAACTTCTGGAGGCAGTCAAAATGAGTATTTGAATTCTTCCCCACCTTATTCCTGTGCTGAGATACAGGCTGCTCCAACCTGCTGTAAAATGCTTGATTTCGAGAGTGATCGAAACTAATGAAAACATTGTTGGGGTAAAACCTAAAGGGAAAGGCCTAGCACCAAATTGCATTGGCCATCTGATCTAACTTCTGGAGGCAGTCAAAATGATCCTTAGAATTCTTCCCTACCTTATTCCTGTGCTGAGATACAGGCTGCTCCAACCTGCTGTAAAATGCTTGATTTCGAGAGTGAGCGAAACTAATGAAAACATTGTTGGGGTAAAACCTAAAGGGAAAGGTCTAGCACCAAATTTCATTGGCCATCTGATCTAACTTCTGGAGGCAGTCAAAATGAGTATTTGAATTCTTCCCTACCTTATTCCTGTGCTGAGATACAGGCTGCTCCAACCTGCTGTAAAATGCTTGATTTCGAGAGTGAGCGAAACTAATGAAAACATTGTTGGGGTAAAACCTAAAGGGAAAGACCTAGCACCAAATACAATTTGCCATCTGATCTAACTTCTGGAGGCAGTCAAAATGAGTATTTGAATTCTTCCCTACCTTATTCCTGTGCTGAGATACAGGCTGCTCCAACCTGCTGTAAAATGCTTGATTTCGAGAGTGAGCGAAACTAATGAAAACATTGTTGGGGTAAAACCTAAAGGGAAAGGCCTAGCACCAAATTGCATTGGCCATCTGATCTAACTTCTGGAGGCAGTCAAAATGATCCTTAGAATTCTTCCCTACCTTATTCCTGTGCTGAGATACAGGCTGCTCCAACCTGCTGTAAAATGCTTGATTTCGAGAGTGATCAAAACTAATGAAAACATTGTTGGGGTAAAACCTAAAGGGAAAGACCTAGCACCAAATACAATTTGCCATCTGATCTAACTTCTGGAGGCAGTCAAAATGAGTATTTGAATTCTTCCATACCTTATTCCTGTGCTGAGATACAGGCTGCTCCAACCTGCTGTAAAATGCTTGATTTCGAGAGTGATCAAAACTAATGAAAACATTGTTGGCGAAAAACCTAAAGGGAAAGGCCTAGCACCAAATTGCATTGGCCATCTGATCTAACTTCTGGAGGCAGTCAAAATGATCCTTAGAATTCTTCCCTACCCTATTCCTGTGCTGAGATACAGGCTGCTCCAACCTGCTGTAAAATGCTTGATTTCGAGAGTGATCGAAACTAATGAAAACATTGTTGGGGTAAAACCTAAAGGGAAAGACCTAGCACCAAATACAATTTGCCATCTGATCTAACTTCTGGAGGCAGTCAAAATGATCCTTAGAATTCTTCCCTACCTTATTCCTGTGCTGAGATACAGGCTGCTCCAACCTGCTGTAAAATGCTTGATTTCGAGAGTGATCGAAACTAATGAAAACATTGTTGGGGTAAAACCTAAAGGGAAAGACCTGGCACCAAATACAATTTGCCATCTGATCTAACTTCTGGAGGCAGTCAAAATGATCCTTAGAATTCTTCCCTACCTTATTCCTGTGCTGAGATACAGGCTGCTCCAACCTGCTGTAAAATGCTTGATTTCGAGAGTGAGCGAAACTAATGAAAACATTGTTGGGGTAAAACCTAAAGGGAAAGGCCTAGCACCAAATTGCATTGGCCATATGATCTAACTTCTGGAGGCAGTCAAAATGAGTATTTGAATTCTTCCCTACCTTATTCCTGTGCTGAGATACAGGGTGCTCCAACCTGCTGTAAAATGCTTGATTTCGAGAGTGAGCGAAACTAATGAAAACATTGTTGGGGTAAAACCTAAAGGGAAAGGCCTAGCACCAAATTGCATTGGCCATCTGATCTAACTTCTGGAGGCAGTCAAAATGAGTATTTGAATTCTTCCCTACCTTATTCCTGTGCTGAGATACAGGCTGCTCCAACCTGCTGTAAAATGCTTGATTTCGAGAGTGAGCGAAACTAATGAAAACATTGTTGGGGTAAAACCTAAAGGGAAAGGCCTAGCACCAAATTGCATTGGCCATCTGATCTAACTTCTGGAGGCAGTCAACATGATCCTTAGAATTCTTCCCTACCTTATTCCTGTGCTGAGATATAGGCTGCTCCAACCTGATGTAAAATGCTTGATTTCGAGAGTGAGCGAAACTAATGAAAACATTGTTGGGGTAAAACCTAAAGGGAAAGACCTAGCACCAAATCCAATTTGCCATCTGATCTAACTTCTGGAGGCAGTCAAAATGAGTATTTGAATTCTTCCCCACCTTATTCCTCTGCTGAGATACAGGCAGCTCCAACCTGCTGTAAAATGCTTGATTTCGAGAGTGATCGAAACTAATGAAAACATTGCTGGGGTAAAACCTAAAGGGAAAGGCCTAGCACCAAATTGCATTGGCCATCTGATCTAACTTCTGGAGGCAGTCAAAATGATCCTTAGAATTCTTCCCTACCTTATTCCTGTGCTGAGATACAGGCTGCTCCAACCTGCTGTAAAATGCTTGATTTCGAGAGTGAGAAAAACTAATGAAAACATTGTTGGGGTAAAACCTAAAGGGAAAGACCTAGCACCAAATTGCATTGGCCATCTGATCTAACTTCTGGAGGCAGTCAAAATGATCCTTAGAATTCTTCCCTACCTTATTCCTGTGCTGAGATACAGGCTGCTCCAACCTGCTGTAAAATGCTTGATTTCGAGAGTGAGCGAAACTAATAAAAACATTGCTGGGGTAAAACCTAAAGGGAAAGACCTAGCACCAAATACAATTTGCCATCTGATCTAACTTCTGGAGGCAGTCAAAATGATCCTTAGAATTCTTCCCTACCTTATTCCTGTGCTGAGATACAGGCTGCTCCAACCTGCTGTAAAATGCTTGATTTCGAGAGTGAGCGAAACTAATAAAAACATTGTTGGGGTAAAACCTAAAGGGAAAGGCCTAGCACCAAATTGCATTGGCCATCTGATCTAACTTCTGGAGGCAGTCAAAATGATCCTTAGAATTCTTCCCTACCTTATTCCTGTGCTGAGATACAGGCTGCTCCAACCTGCTGTAAAATGCTTGATTTCGAGAGTGATCAAAACTAATGAAAACATTGTTGGCGAAAAACCTAAAGGGAAAGGCCTAGCACCAAATTCCATTGGCCATCTGATCTAACTTCTGGAGGCAGTCAAAATGATCCTTAGAATTCTTCCCTACCTTATTCCTGTGCTGAGATACAGGCTGCTCCAACCTGCTGTAAAATGCTTGATTTCGAGAGTGAGCGAAACTAATGAAAACATTGCTGGGGTAAAACCTTAAGGGAAAGGCCTAGCACCAAATTGCATTGGCCATCTGATTTAACTTCTGGAGGCAGTCAAAATGATCCTTAGAATTCTTCCCTACCTTATTCCTGTGCTGAGATACAGGCTGCTCCAACCTGCTGTAAAATGCTTGATTTCGAGAGTGAGCGAAACTAATGAAAACATTGTTGGGGTAAAACCTAAAGGGAAAGGCCTAGCACCAAATTGCATTGGCCATCTGATCTAACTTCTGGAGGCAGTCAAAATGATCCTTAGAATTCTTCCCTACCTTATTCCTGTGCTGAGATACAGGCTGCTCCAACCTGCTGTAAAATGCTTGATTTCGAGAGTGAGCGAAACTAATGAAAACATTGTTGGGGTAAAACCTAAAGGGAAAGACCTAGCACCAAATACAGTTTGCCATCTGATCTAACTTCTGGAGGCAGTCAAAATGATCCTTAGAATTCTTCCCTACCTTATTCCTGTGCTGAGATACAGGCTGCTCCAACCTGCTGTAAAATGCTTGATTTCGAGAGTGATCGAAACTAATGAAAACATTGTTGGGGTAAAACCTAAAGGGAAAGGCCTAGCACCAAATTGCATTGGCCATCTGATCTAACTTCTGGACGCAGTCAAAATGAGTATTTGAATTCTTCCCTACCTTATTCCTGTGCTGAGATACAGGCTGCTCCAACCTGCTGTAAAATGCTTGATTTCGAGAGTGATCGAAACTAATGAAAACATTGTTGGGGTAAAACCTAAAGGGAAAGACCTGGCACCAAATACAATTTGCCATCTGATCTAACTTCTGGAGGCAGTCAAAATGAGTATTTGAATTCTTCCCTACCTTATTCCTGTGCTGAGATACAGGCTGCTCCAACCTGCTGTAAAATGCTTGATTTCGAGAGTGAGCGAAACTAATGAAAACATTGTTGGGGTAAAACCTAAATGGAAAGGCCTAGCACCAAATTCCATTGGCCATCTGATCTAACTTCTGGAGGCAGTCAAAATGAGTATTTGAATTCTTCCCTACCTTATTCCAGTGCTGAGATACAGGCTGCTCCAACCTGCTGTAAAATGCTTGATTTCGAGAGTGATCGAAACTAATGAAAACATTGTTGGGGTAAAACCTAAAGGGAAAGGCCTAGCACCAAATTGCATTGGCCATCTGATCTAACTTCTGGACGCAGTCAAAATGAGTATTTGAATTCTTCCCTACCTTATTCCTCTGCTGAGATACAGGCTGCTCCAACCTGCTGTAAAATGCTTGATTTCGAGAGTGAGCGAAACTAATGAAAACATTGTTGGGGTAAAACCTAAAGGGAAAGACCTAGCACCAAATTCCATTGGCCATCTGATCTAACTTCAGGAGGCAGTCAAAATGATCCTTAGAATTCTTCCCTACCTTATTCCTGTGCTGAGATACAGGCTGCTCCAACCTGCTGTAAAATGCTTGATTTCGAGAGTGAGCGAAACTAATGAAAACATTGTTGGGGTAAAACCTAAAGGGAAAGGCCTAGCACCAAATTTCATTGGCCATCTGATCTAACTTCTGGAGGCAGTCAAAATGATCCTTAGAATTCTTCCCTACCTTATTCCTGTGCTGAGATACAGGCTGCTCCAACCTGCTGTAAAATGCTTGATTTCGAGAGTGATCGAAACTAATGAAAACATTTTTGGGGTAAAACCTAAAGGGAAAGGCCTAGCACCAAATTGCATTGGCCATCTGATCTAACTTCTGGAGGCAGTCAAAATGAGTATTTGAATTCTTCCCTACCTTATTCCTGTGCTGAGATACAGGCTGCTCCAACCTGCTGTAAAATGCTTGATTTCGAGAGTGAGCGAAACTAATGAAAACATTGTTGGGGTAAAACCTAAAGGGAAAGACCTAGCACCAAATCCAATTTGCCATCTGATCTAACTTCTGGAGGCAGTCAAAATGAGTATTTGAATTCTTCCCCACCTTATTCCTCTGCTGAGATACAGGCTGCTCCAACCTGCTGTAAAATGCTGGATTTCGAGAGTGATCGAAACTAATGAAAATATTGCTGGGGTAAAACCTAAAGGGAAAGGCCTAGCACCAAATTGCATTGGCCATCTGATCTAACTTCTGGAGGCAGTCAAAATGATCCTTAGAATTCTTCCCTACCTTATTCCTGTTCTGAGATACAGGCTGCTCCAACCTGCTGTAAAATGCTTGATTTCGAGAGTGAGCGAAACTAATAAAAACATTGCTGGGGTAAAACCTAAAGGGAAAGACCTAGCACCAAATACAATTTGCCATCTGATCTAACTTCTGGAGGCAGTCAAAATGATCCTTAGAATTCTTCCCTACCTTATTCCTGTGCTGAGATACAGGCTGCTCCAACCTGCTGTAAAATGCTTGATTTCGAGAGTGAGCGAAACTAATGAAAACATTGTTGGGGTAAAACCTAAAGGGAAAGACCTGGCACCAAATACAATTTGCCATCTGATCTAACTTCTGGAGGCAGTCAAAATGAGTATTTGAATTCTTCCCTACCTTATTCCTCTGCTGAGATACAGGCTGCTCCAACCTGCTGTAAAATGCTTGATTTCGAGAGTGAGCGAAACTAATGAAAACATTGTTGGGGTAAAACCTAAATGGAAAGGCCTAGCACCAAATTCCATTGGCCATCTGATCTAACTTCTGGAGGCAGTCAAAATGAGTATTTGAATTCTTCCCTACCTTATTCCAGTGCTGAGATACAGGCTGCTCCAACCTGCTGTAAAATGCTTGATTTCGAGAGTGATCGAAACTAATGAAAACATTGTTGGGGTAAAACCTAAAGGGAAAGGCCTAGCACCAAATTGCATTGGCCATCTGATCTAACTTCTGGACGCAGTCAAAATGATCCTTAGAATTCTTCCCTACCTTATTCCTGTGCTGAGATACAGGCTGCTCCAACCTGCTGTAAAATGCTTGATTTCGAGAGTGAGCGAAACTAATGAAAACATTGTTGGGGTAAAACCTAAAGGGAAAGGCCTAGCACCAAATTGCATTGGCCATCTGATCTAACTTCTGGAGGCAGTCAACATGATCCTTAGAATTCTTCCCTACCTTATTCCTGTGCTGAGATACAGGCTGCTCCAACCTGCTGTAAAATGCTTGATTTCGAGAGTGAGCGAAACTAATGAAAACATTGTTGGGGTAAAACCTAAAGGGAAAGACCTAGCACCAAATTCCATTGGCCATCTGATCTAACTTCAGGAGGCAGTCAAAATGATCCTTAGAATTCTTCCCTACCTTATTCCTGTGCTGAGAAACAGGCTGCTCCAACCTGCTGTAAAATGCTTGATTTCGAGAGTGAGCGAAACTAATGAAAACATTGTTGGGGTAAAACCTAAAGGGAAAGGCCTAGCACCAAATTTCATTGGCCATCTGATCTAACTTCTGGAGGCAGTCAAAATGATCCTTAGAATTCTTCCCTACCTTATTCCTGTGCTGAGATACAGGCTGCTCCAACCTGCTGTAAAATGCTTGATTTCGAGAGTGATCGAAACTAATGAAAACATTTTTGGGGTAAAACCTAAAGGGAAAGGCCTAGCACCAAATTGCATTGGCCATCTGATCTAACTTCTGGAGGCAGTCAAAATGAGTATTTGAATTCTTCCCTACCTTATTCCTGTGCTGAGATACAGGCTGCTCCAACCTGCTGTAAAATGCTTGATTTCGAGAGTGAGCGAAACTAATGAAAACATTGTTGGGGTAAAACCTAAAGGGAAAGACCTAGCACCAAATCCAATTTGCCATCTGATCTAACTTCTGGAGGCAGTCAAAATGAGTATTTGAATTCTTCCCCACCTTATTCCTCTGCTGAGATACAGGCTGCTCCAACCTGCTGTAAAATGCTGGATTTCGAGAGTGATCGAAACTAATGAAAACATTGCTGGGGTAAAACCTAAAGGGAAAGGCCTAGCACCAAATTGCATTGGCCATCTGATCTAACTTCTGGAGGCAGTCAAAATGATCCTTAGAATTCTTCCCTACCTTATTCCTGTGCTGAGATACAGGCTGCTCCAACCTGCTGTAAAATGCTTGATTTCGAGAGTGAGCGAAACTAATGAAAACATTGCTGGGGTAAAACCTAAAGGGAAAGACCTAGCACCAAATACAATTTGCCATCTGATCTAACTTCTGGAGGCAGTCAAAATGATCCTTAGAATTCTTCCCTACCTTATTCCTGTGCTGAGATACAGGCTGCTCAACCCTGCTGTAAAATGTTTGATTTCCAGAGTGAGCGAAACTAATGAAAACATTGTTGGGGTAAAACCTAAAGGGAAATGCCTAGCACCAAATTCCATTGGCCATCTGATCTAACTTCTGGAGGCAGTCAAAATGATCCTTAGAATTCTTCCCTACCTTATTCCTGTGCTGAGATACAGGCTGCTCCAACCTGCTGTAAAATGCTTGATTTCGAGAGTGATCGAAACTAATGAAAACATTGTTGGGGTAAAACCTAAAGGGAAAGGTCTAGCACCAAATTTCATTGGCCATCTGATCCAACTTCTGGAGGCAGTCAAAATGAGTATTTGAATTCTTCCCTACCTTATTCCTGTGCTGAGATACAGGCTGCTCCAACCTGCTGTAAAATGCTTGATTTCGAGAGTGAGCGAAACTAATGAAAACATTGTTGGGGTAAAACCTAAAGGGAAAGGCCTAGTACCAAATACAGTTTGCCATCTGATCTAACTTCTGGAGGCAGTCAAAATGAGTATTTGAATTCTTCCCCACCTTATTCCTGTGCTGAGATACAGGCTGCTCCAACCTGCTGTAAAATGCTTGATTTCGAGAGTGAGCGAAACTAATGAAAACATTGTTGGGGTAAAACCTAAAGGGAAAGACCTAGCACCAAATACAATTTGCCATCTGATCTAACTTCTGGAGGCAGTCAAAATGAGTATTTGAATTCTTCCCTACCTTATTCCTGTGCTGAGATACAGGCTGCTCCAACCTGCTGTAAAATGCTTGATTTCGAGAGTGATCAAAACTAATGAAAACATTGTTGGCGAAAAACCTAAAGGGAAAGGCCTAGCACCAAATTGCATTGGCCATCTGATCTAACTTCTGGAGGCAGTCAAAATGATCCTTAGAATTCTTCCCTACCTTATTCCTGTGCTGAGATACAGGCTGCTCCAACCTGCTGTAAAATGCTTGATTTCGAGAGTGAGCGAAACTAATGAAAACTTTGTTGGGGTAAAACCTAAAGGGAAAGGCCTAGCACCAAATTTCATTGGCCATCTGATCTAACTTCTGGAGGCAGTCAAAATGATCCTTAGAATTCTTCCCTACCTTATTCCTGTGCTGAGATACAGGCTGCTCCAACCTGCTGTAAAATGCTTGATTTCGAGAGTGATCGAAACTAATGAAAACATTTTTGGGGTAAAACCTAAAGGGAAAGGCCTAGCACCAAATTGCATTGGCCATCTGATCTAACTTCTGGAGGCAGTCAAAATGAGTATTTGAATTCTTCCCTACCTTATTCCTGTGCTGAGATACAGGCTGCTCCAACCTGCTGTAAAATGCTTGATTTCGAGAGTGAGCGAAACTAATGAAAACATTGTTGGGGTAAAACCTAAAGGGAAAGACCTAGCACCAAATCCAATTTGCCATCTGATCTAACTTCTGGAGGCAGTCAAAATGAGTATTTGAATTCTTCCCCACCTTATTCCTCTGCTGAGATACAGGCTGCTCCAACCTGCTGTAAAATGCTGGATTTCGAGAGTGATCGAAACTAATGAAAACATTGCTGGGGTAAAACCTAAAGGGAAAGGCCTAGCACCAAATTGCATTGGCCATCTGATCTAACTTCTGGAGGCAGTCAAAATGATCCTTAGAATTCTTCCCTACCTTATTCCTGTGCTGAGATACAGGCTGCTCCAACCTGCTGTAAAATGCTTGATTTCGAGAGTGAGCGAAACTAATGAAAACATTGCTGGGGTAAAACCTAAAGGGAAAGACCTAGCACCAAATACAATTTGCCATCTGATCTAACTTCTGGAGGCAGTCAAAATGATCCTTAGAATTCTTCCCTACCTTATTCCTGTGCTGAGATACAGGCTGCTCAACCCTGCTGTAAAATGCTTGATTTCCAGAGTGAGCGAAACTAATGAAAACATTGTTGGGGTAAAACCTAAAGGGAAATGCCTAGCACCAAATTCCATTGGCCATCTGATCTAACTTCTGGAGGCAGTCAAAATGATCCTTAGAATTCTTCCCTACCTTATTCCTGTGCTGAGATACAGGCTGCTCCAACCTGCTGTAAAATGCTTGATTTCGAGAGTGATCGAAACTAATGAAAACATTGTTGGGGTAAAACCTAAAGGGAAAGGTCTAGCACCAAATTTCATTGGCCATCTGATCCAACTTCTGGAGGCAGTCAAAATGAGTATTTGAATTCTTCCCTACCTTATTCCTGTGCTGAGATACAGGCTGCTCCAACCTGCTGTAAAATGCTTGATTTCGAGAGTGAGCGAAACTAATGAAAACATTGTTGGGGTAAAACCTAAAGGGAAAGGCCTAGTACCAAATACAGTTTGCCATCTGATCTAACTTCTGGAGGCAGTCAAAATGAGTATTTGAATTCTTCCCCACCTTATTCCTGTGCTGAGATACAGGCTGCTCCAACCTGCTGTAAAATGCTTGATTTCGAGAGTGAGCGAAACTAATGAAAACATTGTTGGGGTAAAACCTAAAGGGAAAGACCTAGCACCAAATTGCATTGGCCATCTGATCTAACTTCTGGAGGCAGTCAAAATGATCCTTAGAATTCTTCCCTACCTTATTCCTGTGCTGAGATACAGGCTGCTCCAACCTGCTGTAAAATGCTTGATTTCGAGAGTGATCAAAACTAATGAAAACATTGCTGGCGAAAAACCTAAAGGGAAAGGCCTAGCACCAAATTGCATTGGCCATCTGATCTAACTTCTGGAGGCAGTCAAAATGATCCTTAGAATTCTTCCCTACCTTATTCCTGTGCTGAGATACAGGCTGCTCCAACCTGCTGTAAAATGCTTGATTTCGAGAGTGAGCGAAACTAATGAAAACATTGTTGGGGTAAAACCTAAAGGGAAAGACCTAGCACCAAATACAATTTGCCATCTGATCTAACTTCTGGAGGCAGTCAAAATGATCCTTAGAATTCTTCCCTACCTTATTCCTGTGCTGAGATACAGGCTGCTCCAACCTGCTGTAAAATGCTTGATTTCGAGAGTGATCGAAACTAATGAAAACATTGTTGGGGTAAAACCTAAAGGGAAAGACCTGGCACCAAATACAATTTGCCATCTGATCTAACTTCTGGAGGCAGTCAAAATGAGTATTTGAATTCTTCCCTACCTTATTCCTCTGCTGAGATACAGGCTGCTCCAACCTGCTGTAAAATGCTTGATTTCGAGAGTGAGTGAAACTAATGAAAACATTGTTGGGGTAAAACCTAAAGGGAAAGGCCTAGCACCAAATTCCATTGGCCATCTGATCTAACTTCTGGAGGCAGTCAAAATGAGTATTTGAATTCTTCCCTACCTTATTCCTGTGCTGAGATACAGGCTGCTCCAACCTGCTGTAAAATGCTTGATTTCGAGAGTGAGCGAAACTAATGAAAACATTGTTGGGGTAAAACCTAAAGGGAAAGGCCTAGCACCAAATTGCATTGGCCATCTGATCTAACTTCTGGAGGCAGTCAAAATGAGTATTTGAATTCTTCCCTACCTTATTCCTGTGCTGAGATACAGGCTGCTCCAACCTGCTGTAAAATGCTTGATTTCGAGAGTGAGCGAAACTAATGAAAACATTGTTGGGGTAAAACCTAAAGGGAATGGTCTAGCACCAAATCCAATTTGCCATCTGATCTAACTTCTGGAGGCAGTCAAAATGATCCTTAGAATTCTTCCCTACCTTATTCCTGTGCTGAGATACAGGCTGCTCCAACCTGCTGTAAAATGCTTGATTTCGAGAGTGAGCGAAACTAATGAAAACATTGCTGGGGTAAAACCTAAAGGGAAAGGCCTAGCACCAAATTGCATTGGCCATCTGATCTAACTTCTGGAGGCAGTCAATATGATCCTTAGAATTCTTCCCTACCTTATTCCTGTGCTGAGATACAGGCTGCTCCAACCTGCTGTGAAATGCTTGATATCGAGAGTGATCGAAACTAATGAAAACATTGTTGGGGTAAAACCTAAAGGGAAAGACCTAGCACGAAATTGCATTCGCCATCTGATCTAACTTCTGGAGGCAGTCAAAATGAGTATTTGAATTCTTCCCTACCTTATTCCTGTGCTGAGATACAGGCTGCTCCAACCTGCTGTAAAATGCTTGATTTCGAGAGTGAGCGAAACTAATGAAAACATTGTTGGGGTAAAACCTAAAGGGAATGGTCTAGCACCAAATACAATTTGCCATCTGATCTAACTTCTGGAGGCAGTCAAAATGATCCTTAGAATTCTTCCCTACCTTATTCCTGTGCTGAGATACAGGCTGCTCCAACCTGCTGTAAAATGCTTGATTTCGAGAGTGAGCGAAACTAATGAAAACATTGTTGGCGAAAAACCTAAAGGGAAAGGCCTAGCACCAAATTGCATTGGCCATATGATCTAACTTCTGGAGGCAGTCAAAACGATCCTTAGAATTCTTCCCTACCTTATTCCTGTGCTGAGATACAGGCTGCTCCAACCTGCTGTAAAATGCTTGATTTCGAGAGTGAGCGAAACTAATGAAAACATTGTTGGGGTAAAAACTAAAGGGAAAGACCTAGCACCAAATAAAATTTGCCATCTGATCTAACTTCTGGAGGCAGTCAAAATGAGTATTTGAATTCTTCCCTACCTTATTCCTGTGCTGAGATACAGGCTGCTCCAACCTGCTGTAAAATGCTTGATTTCGAGAGTGAGCGAAACTAATGAAAACATTGTTGGGGTAAAACCTAAAGGGAAAGGCCTAGCACCAAATTGCATTGGCCATCTGATCTAACTTCTGGAGGCAGTCAAAATGATCCTTAGAATTCTTCCCTACCTTATTCCTGTGCTGAGATACAGGCTGCTCCAACCTGCTGTAAAATGCTTGATTTCGAGAGTGATCAAAACTAATGAAAACATTGTTGGCGAAAAACCTAAAGGGAAAGGCCTAGCACCAAATTCCATTGGCCATCTGATCTAACTTCTGGAGGCAGTCAAAATGATCCTTAGAATTCTTCCCTACCTTATTCCTGTGCTGAGATACAGGCTGCTCCAACCTGCTGTAAAATGCTTGATTTCGAGAGTGAGCGAAACTAATGAAAACATTGTTGGGGTAAAACCTAAAGGGAAAGGCCTAGCACCAAATTGCATTGGCCATCTGATCTAACTTCTGGAGGCAGTCAAAATGAGTATTTGAATTCTTCCCTACCTTATTCCTGTGCTGAGATACAGGCTGCTCCAACCTGCTGTAAAATGCTTGATTTCGAGAGTGAGCGAAACTAATGAAAACATTGTTGGGGTAAAACCTAAAGGGAAAGACCTAGCACCAAATACAGTTTGCCATCTGATCTAACTTCTGGAGGCAGTCAAAATGATCCTTAGAATTCTTCCCTACCTTATTCCTGTGCTGAGATACAGGCTGCTCCAACCTGCTGTAAAATGCTTGATTTCGAGAGTGAGCGAAACTAATGAAAACATTGTTGGGGTAAAACCTAAAGGGAAAGGCCTAGCACCAAATTGCATTGGCCATCTGATCTAACTTCTGGAGGCAGTCAAAATGAGTATTTGAATTCTTCCCTACCTTATTCCTGTGCTGAGATACAGGCTGCTCCAACCTGCTGTAAAATGCTTGATTTCGAGAGTGAGCGAAACTAATGAAAACATTGTTGGGGTAAAACCTAAAGGGAAAGGCCTAGCACCAAATTGCATTGGCCATCTGATCTAACTTCTGGAGGCAGTCAAAATGAGTATTTGAATTCTTCCCTACCTTATTCCTGTGCTGAGATACAGGCTGCTCCAACCTGCTGTAAAATGCTTGATTTCGAGAGTGAGCGAAACTAATGAAAACATTGTTGGGGTAAAACCTAAAGGGAAAGACCTAGCACCAAATTGCATTGGCCATCTGATCTAACTTCTGGAGGCAGTCAAAATGATCCTTAGAATTCTTCCCTACCTTATTCCTGTGCTGAGATACAGGCTGCTCCAACCTGCTGTAAAATGCTTGATTTCGAGAGTGAGCGAAACTAATGAAAACATTGTTGGGGTAAAACCTAAAGGGAAAGGCCTAGCACCAAATTTCATTGGCCATCTGATCTAACTTCTGGAGGCAGTCAAAATGATCCTTAGAATTCTTCCCTACCTTATTCCTGTGCTGAGATACAGGCTGCTCCAACCTGCTGTAAAATGCTTGATTTCGAGAGTGATCGAAACTAATGAAAACATTGCTGGGGTAAAACCTAAAGGGAAAGGCCTAGCACCAAATTGCATTGGCCATCTGATCTAACTTCTGGAGGCAGTCAAAATGAGTATTTGAATTCTTCCCTACCTTATTCCTGTGCTGAGATACAGGCTGCTCCAACCTGCTGTAAAATGCTTGATTTCGAGAGTGAGCGAAACTAATGAAAACATTGTTGGGGTAAAACCTAAAGGGAAAGGCCTAGCACCAAATTGCATTGGCCATCTGATCTAACTTCTGGAGGCAGTCAAAATGAGTATTTGAATTCTTCCCTACCTTATTCCTGTGCTGAGATACAGGCTGCTCCAACCTGCTGTAAAATGCTTGATTTCGAGAGTGAGCGAAACTAATGAAAACATTGTTGGGGTAAAACCTAAAGGGAAAGACCTAGCACCAAATTGCATTGGCCATCTGATCTAACTTCTGGAGGCAGTCAAAATGATCCTTAGAATTCTTCCCTACCTTATTCCTGTGCTGAGATACAGGCTGCTCCAACCTGCTGTAAAATGCTTGATTTCGAGAGTGAGCGAAACTAATGAAAACATTGTTGGGGTAAAACCTAAAGGGAAAGGCCTAGCACCAAATTTCATTGGCCATCTGATCTAACTTCTGGAGGCAGTCAAAATGATCCTTAGAATTCTTCCCTACCTTATTCCTGTGCTGAGATACAGGCTGCTCCAACCTGCTGTAAAATGCTTGATTTCGAGAGTGATCGAAACTAATGAAAACATTGTTGGGGTAAAACCTAAAGGGAAAGGCCTAGCACCAAATTGCATTGGCCATCTGATCTAACTTCTGGAGGCAGTCAAAATGATCCTTAGAATTCTTCCCTACCTTATTCCTGTGCTGAGATACAGGCTGCTCCAACCTGCTGTAAAATGCTTGATTTCGAGAGTGAGCGAAACTAATGAAAACATTGTTGGGGTAAAACCTAAAGGGAAAGACCTAGCACCAAATCCAATTTGCCATCTGATCTAACTTCTGGAGGCACTCAAAATGAGTATTTGAATTCTTCCCCACATTATTCCTGTGCTGAGATACAGGCTGCTCCAACCTGCTGTAAAATGCTTGATTTCGAGAGTGAGCGAAACTAATGAAAACATTGTTGGGGTAAAACCTAAAGGGAAAGACCTAGCACCAAATTGCATTGGCCATCTGATCTAACTTCTGGAGGCAGTCAAAATGATCCTTAGAATTCTTCCCTACCTTATTCCTGTGCTGAGATACAGGCTGCTCCAACCTGCTGTAAAATGCTTGATTTCGAGAGTGAGCGAAACTAATGAAAACATTGTTGGGGTAAAACCTAAAGGGAAAGACCTAGCACCAAATACAGTTTGCCATCTGATCTAACTTCTGGAGGCAGTCAAAATGATCCTTAGAATTCTTCCCTACCTTATTCCTGTGCTGAGATACAGGCTGCTCCAACCTGCTGTAAAATGCTTGATTTCGAGAGTGAGCGAAACTAATGAAAACATTGTTGGGGTAAAACCTAAAGGGAAAGGCCTAGCACCAAATTGCATTGGCCATCTGACCTAACTTCTGGACGCAGTCAAAATGAGTATTTGAATTCTTCCCTACCTTATTCCTCTGCTGAGATACAGGCTGCTCCAACCTGCTGTAAAATGCTTGATTTCGAGAGTGAGCGAAACTAATGAAAACATTGTTGGGGTAAAACCTAAAGGGAAAGGCCTAGCACCAAATTGCATTGGCCATCTGATCTAACTTCTGGAGGCAGTCAACATGATCCTTAGAATTCTTCCCTACCTTATTCCTGTGCTGAGATACAGGCTGCTCCAACCTGCTGTAAAATGCTTGATTTCGAGAGTGAGCGAAACTAATGAAAACATTGTTGGGGTAAAACCTAAAGGGAAAGACCTAGCACCAAATACAGTTTGCCATCTGATCTAACTTCTGGAGGCAGTCAAAATGATCCTTAGAATTCTTCCCTACCTTATTCCTGTGCTGAGATACAGGCTGCTCCAACCTGCTGTAAAATGCTTGATTTCGAGAGTGAGCGAAACTAATGAAAACATTGTTGGGGTAAAACCTAAAGGGAAAGGCCTAGCACCAAATTGCATTGGCCATCTGATCTAACTTCTGGAGGCAGTCAAAATGAGTATTTGAATTCTTCCCTACCTTATTCCTGTGCTGAGATACAGGCTGCTCCAACCTGCTGTAAAATGCTTGATTTCGAGAGTGAGCGAAACTAATGAAAACATTGTTGGGGTAAAACCTAAAGGGAAAGGCCTAGCACCAAATTGCATTGGCCATCTGACCTAACTTCTGGACGCAGTCAAAATGAGTATTTGAATTCTTCCCTACCTTATTCCTCTGCTGAGATACAGGCTGCTCCAACCTGCTGTAAAATGCTTGATTTCGAGAGTGAGCGAAACTAATGAAAACATTGTTGGGGTAAAACCTAAAGGGAAAGGCCTAGCACCAAATTGCATTGGCCATCTGATCTAACTTCTGGAGGCAGTCAACATGATCCTTAGAATTCTTCCCTACCTTATTCCTGTGCTGAGATACAGGCTGCTCCAACCTGCTGTAAAATGCTTGATTTCGAGAGTGAGAGAAACTAATGAAAACATTGTTGGGGTAAAACCTAAAGGGAAAGACATAGCACCAAATTCCATTGGCCATCTGATCTAACTTCTGGAGGCAGTCAACATGATCCTTAGAATTCTTCCCTACCTTATTCCTGTGCTGAGATACAGGCTGCTCCAACCTGCTGTAAAATGCTTGATTTCGAGAGTGAGCGAAACTAATGAAAACATTGTTGGGGTAAAACCTAAAGGGAAAGGCCTAGCACCAAATTGCATTGGCCATCTGATCTAACTTCTGGAGGCAGTCAAAATGATCCTTAGAATTCTTCCCTACCTTATTCCTGTGCTGAGATACAGGCTGCTCCAACCTGCTGTAAAATGCTTGATTTCGAGAGTGATCGAAACTAATGAAAACATTGCTGGGGTAAAACCTAAAGGGAAAGACCTAGCACCAAATTGCATTGGCCATCTGATCTAACTTCTGGAGGCAGTCAAAATGAGTATTTGAATTCTTCCCTACCTTATTCCTGTGCTGAGATACAGGCTGCTCCAACCTGCTGTAAAATGCTTGATTTCGAGAGTGAGCGAAACTAATGAAAACATTGTTGGGGTAAAACCTAAAGGGAAAGACCTAGCACCAAATCCAATTTGCCATCTGATCTAACTTCTGGAGGCAGTCAAAATGAGTATTTGAATTCTTCCCCACCTTATTCCTGTGCTGAGATACAGGCTGCTCCAACCTGCTGTAAAATGCTTGATTTCGAGAGTGAGCGAAACTAATGAAAACATTGCTGGGGTAAAACCTAAAGGGAAAGGCCTAGCACCAAATTCCATTGGCCATCTGATCTAACTTCTGGAGGCAGTCAAAATGATCCTTAGAATTCTTCCCTACCTTATTCCTGTGCTGAGATACAGGCTGCTCCAACCTGCTGTAAAATGCTTGATTTCGAGAGTGAGCGAAACTAATGAAAACATTGTTGGGGTAAAACCTAAAGGGAAAGACCTAGCACCAAATTGCATTGGCCATCTGATCTAACTTCTGGAGGCAGTCAAAATGATCCTTAGAATTCTTCCCTACCTTATTCCTGTGCTGAGATACAGGCTGCTCCAACCTGCTGTAAAATGCTTGATTTCGAGAGTGAGCGAAACTAATGAAAACATTGTTGGGGTAAAACCTAAAGGGAAAGACCTAGCACCAAATCCAATTTGCCATCTGATCTAACTTCTGGAGGCAGTCAAAATGATCCTTAGAATTCTTCCCTACCTTATTCCTGTGCTGAGATACAGGCTGCTCCAACCTGCTGTAAAATGCTTGATTTCGAGAGTGAGCGAAACTAATGAAAACATTGTTGGGGTAAAACCTAAAGGGAAAGGCCTAGCACCAAATTGCATTGGCCATCTGATCTAACTTCTGGAGGCAGTCAAAAATGAGTATTTGAATTCTTCCCTACCTTATTCCTGTGCTGAGATACAGGCTGCTCCAACCTGCTGTAAAATGCTTGATTTCGAGAGTGAGCGAACTAATGAAAACATTGTTGGGGTAAAACCTAAAGGGAAAGGCCTAGCACCAAATTGCATTGGCCATCTGATCTAACTTCTGGAGGCAGTCAAAATGAGTATTTGAATTCTTCCCCTACCTTATTCCTCTGCTGAGATACAGGCTGCTCCAACTGCTGTAAAATGCTTGATTTCGAGAGTGAGCGAAACTAATGAAAACATTGTTGGGGTAAAACCTAAAGGGAAAAGGCCTAGCACCAAATTGCATTGGCCATCTGATCTAACTTCTGGAGGCAGTCAACATGATCCTTAGAATTCTTCCCTACCTTATTCCTGTGCTGAGATACAGGCTGCTCCAACCTGCTGTAAAATGCTTGATTTCGAGAGTGAGCGAAACTAATGAAAAACATTGTTGGGGTAAAACCTAAAGGGAAAGACCTAGCACCAAATTGCATTGGCCATCTGATCTAAACTTCTGGAGGCAGTCAAAATGAGTATTTGAATTCTTCCCTACCTTATTCCTGTGCTGAGATACAGGCTGCTCCAACCTGCTGTAAAATGCTTGATTTCGAGAGTGAGCGAAACTAATGAAAACATTGTTGGGGTAAAACCTAAAGGGAAAGGCCTAGTACCAAATACAGTTTGCCATCTGATCTAACTTCTGGAGGCAGTCAAAATGAGTATTTGAATTCTTCCCCACCTTATTCTGTGCTGAGATACAGGCTGCTCCAACCTGCTGTAAAATGCTTGATTTCGAGAGTGGAGCGGAAACTAATGAATACATTGTTGGGGTAAAACCTAAAGGGAAAGGCCTAGCACCAAATTGCATTGGCCATCTGATCTAACTTCTGGAGGCAGTCAAAATGATCCTTAGAATTCTCTCCTACCTTATTCCTGTGCTGAGATACAGCTGCTCCAACCTGCTGTAAAATGCTTGATTTCGAGAGTGAGCGAAAACTAATGAAAACATTGTTGGGGGTAAAACCTAAGGGAAAGGCCTAGCACCAAATTGCATTGGCCATCTGATCTAACTTCTGGAGGCAGTCAAAATGAGTATTTGAATTCTTCCTACCTTATTCCTGTGCTGAGATACAGGCTGCTCCAACCTCGCTGTAAAATGCTTGATTTCGAGAAGGTGAGCGAAACTAATGAAAACATTGTTGGGGTAAAACCTAAAGGGAAAGGCCTAGCACCAAATTGCATTGGCCATCTGACCTAACTTCTGGACGCAGTCAAAATGAGTATTTGAATCTTCCCTACCTTATTCCTCTGCTGAGATACAGGCTGCTCCAACCTGCTGTAAAATGCTTGATTTCGAGAGTGAGCGAAACTAATGAAAACATTGTTGGGGTAAAACCTAAAGGGAAAGGCCTAGCACCATATTGCATTGGCCATCTGATCTAACTTCTGGAGGCAGTCAACATGATCCTTAGAATTCTTCCCTACCTTATTCCTGTGCTGAGATACAGGCTGCTCCAACCTGCTGTAAAATGCTTGATTTCGAGAGTGAGCGAAACTAATGAAAACATTGTTGGGGTAAAACTAAAGGGAAAGACATAGCACCAAATTCCATTGGCCATCTGATCTAACTTCTGGAGGCAGTCAACATGATCCTTAGAATTCTTCCCTACCTTATTCCTGTGCTGAGATACAGGCTGCTCCAACCTGCTGTAAAATGCTTGATTTCGAGAGTGAGCGAAACTAATGAAAACATTGTTGGGGTAAAACCTAAAGGGAAAGGCCTAGCACCAAATTGCATTGGCCATCTGATCTAACTTCTGGACGCAGTCAAAATGATCCTTAGAATTCTTCCCTACCTTATTCCTGTGCTGAGATACAGGCTGCTCCAACCTGCTGTAAAATGCTTGATTTCGAGAGTGATCGAAACTAATGAAAACATTGCTGGGGTAAAACCTAAAGGGAAAGACCTAGCACCAAATTGCATTGGCCATCTGATCTAACTTCTGGAGGCAGTCAAAATGAGTATTTGAATTCTTCCCCACCTTATTCCTGTGCTGAGATACAGGCTGCTCCAACCTGCTGTAAAATGCTTGATTTCGAGAGTGAGCGAAACTAATGAAAACATTGCTGGGGTAAAACCTAAAGGGAAAGGCCTAGCACCAAATTCCATTGGCCATCTGATCTAACTTCTGGAGGCAGTCAAAATGATCCTTAGAATTCTTCCCTACCTTATTCCTGTGCTGAGATACAGGCTGCTCCAACCTGCTGTAAAATGCTTGATTTCGAGAGTGAGCGAAACTAATGAAAACATTGTTGGGGTAAAACCTAAAGGGAAAGACCTAGCACCAAATTGCATTGGCCATCTGATCTAACTTCTGGAGGCAGTCAAAATGATCCTTAGAATTCTTCCCTACCTTATTCCTGTGCTGAGATACAGGCTGCTCCAACCTGCTGTAAAATGCTTGATTTCGAGAGTGAGCGAAACTAATGAAAACATTGTTGGGGTAAAACCTAAAGGGAAAGACCTAGCACCAAATCCAATTTGCCATCTGATCTAACTTCTGGAGGCAGTCAAAATGATCCTTAGAATTCTTCCTACCTTATTCCTGTGCTGAGATACAGGCTGCTCCAACCTGCTGTAAAATGCTTGATTTCGAGAGGTGAGCGAAACTAATGAAAACATTGTTGGGGGTAAAACCTAAAGGGAAAGGCCTAGCACCAAATTGCATTGGCCATCTGATCTAACTTCTGGAGGCAGTCAAAATGAGTATTTGAATTCTTCCCTACCTTATTCCTGTGCTGAGATACAGGCTGCTCCAACCTGCTGTAAAATGCTTGATTTCGAGAGTGAGCGAAACTAATGAAAACATTGTTGGGGTAAAACCTAAAGGGAAAGGCCTAGCACCAAATTGCATTGGCCATCTGATCTAACTTCTGGAGGCAGTCAAAATGAGTATTTGAATTCTTCCCTACCTTATTCCTCTGCTGAGATACAGGCTGCTCCAACCTGCTGTAAAATGCTTGATTTCGAGAGTGAGCGAAACTAATGAAAACATTGTTGGGGGTAAAACCTAAAGGGAAAGGCCTAGCACCAAATTGCATTGGCCATCTGATCTAACTTCTGGAGGCAGTCAACATGATCCTTAGAATTCTTCCCTACCTTATTCCTGTGCTGAGATACAGGCTGCTCCAACCTGCTGTAAAATGCTTGATTTCGAGAGTGAGCGAAACTAATGAAAACATTGTTGGGGTAAAACCTAAAGGGAAAGACCTAGCACCAAATTGCATTGGCCATCTGATCTAACTTCTGGAGGCAGTCAAAATGATCCTTAAAATTCTTCCTACCTTATTCCTGTGCTGAGATACAGGCTGCTCCAACCTGCTGTAAAATGCTTGATTTCGAGAGAGTGAGCGAAACTAATGAAAACATTGTTGGGGTAAAACCTAAAGGGAAAGGTCTAGCACCAAATTGCATTGGCCATCTGATCTAACTTCTGGAGGCAGTCAAAATGATCCTTAGAATTCTTCCCTACCTTATTCCTGTGCTGAGATACAGGCTGCTCCAACCTGCTGTAAAATGCTTGATTTCGAGAGTGATCGAACCTAATGAAAACATTGTTGGGGGTAAAACCTAAAGGGAAAGGCCTAGCACCAAATTGCATTGGCCATCTGATCTAACTTCTGGAGGCAGTCAAAATGAGTATTTGAATTCTTCCCTACCTTATTCCTGTGCTGAGATACAGGCTGCTCCAACCTGCTGTAAAATGCTTGATTTCGAGAGTGAGCGAAACTAATGAAAACATTGTTGGGGTAAAACCTAAAGGGAAAGGCCTAGCACCAAATACAATTTGCCATCTGATCTAACTTCTGGAGGCAGTCAAAATGAGTATTTGAATTCTTCCCTACCTTATTCCTGTGCTGAGATACAGGCTGCTCCAACCTGCTGTAAAATGCTTGATTTCCAGAGTGAGCGAATCTAATGAAAACATTGTTGGGGTAAAACCTAAAGGGAAAGACCTAGCACCAAATACAATTTGCCATCTGATCTAACATCTGGAGGCAGTCAAAATGATCCCTAGAATTCTTCCCTACCTTATTTCTGTGCTGAGATACAGGCTGCTCCAACCTGCTGTAAAATGCTTGATTTCGAGAGTGAGCGAAACTAATGAAAACATTGTTGGGGTAAAACCTAAAGGGAAAGACCTAGCACCAAATACAATTTGCCATCTGATCTAACTTCTGGAGGCAGTCAAAATGAGTATTTGAATTCTTCCCTACCTTATTCCTGTGCTGAGATACAGGCTGCTCCAACCTGCTGTAAAATGCTTGATTTCGAGAGTGAGCGAAACTAATGAAAACATTGTTGGGGTAAAAACCTAATGGGAAAGGCCTAGCACCAAATTGCATTGGCCATCTGATCTAACTTCTGGAGGCAGTCAAAATGAGTATTTGAATTCTTCCCTACCTTATTCCTGTGCTGAGATACAGGCTGCTCCAACCTGCTGTAAAATGCTTGATTTTAAGAGTGATCAAAACTAATGAAAACATTGTTGGGGTAAAACCTAAAGGGAAAGACCTAGCACCAAATACAATTTGCCATCTTATCTAACTTCTGGAGGCAGTCAAAATGAGTATTTGAATTCTTCCCTACCTTATTCCTGTGCTGAGATACAGGCTGCTCCAACCTGCTGTAAAATGCTTGATTTCGAGAGTGATCAAAACTAATGAAAATATTGTTGGCGAAAAAACTAAAGGGAAAGGCCTAGCACCAAATTGCATTGGCCATCTGATCTAACTTCTGGAGGCAGTCAAAATGATCCTTAGAATTCTTCCCTACCTTATTCCTGTGCTGAGATACAGGCTGCTCCAACCTGCTGTAAAATGCTTGATTTCGAGAGTGAGCGAAACTAATGAAAACATTGTTGGGGTAAAACCTAAAGGGAAAGACCTAGCACCAAATACAATTTGCCATCTGATCTAACTTCTGGAGGCAGTCAAACTGATCCTTAGAATTCTTCCCTACCTTATTCCTGTGCTGAGATACAGGCTGCTCCAACCTGCTGTAAAATGCTTGATTTCGAGAGTGATCGAAACTAATGAAAACATTGTTGGGGTAAAACCTAAAGGGAAAGGCCTAGCACCAAATTGCATTGGCCATCTGATCTAACTTCTGGAGGCAGTCAAAATGAGTATTTGAATTCTTCCCTACCTTATTCCTGTGCTGAGATACAGGCTGCTCCAACCTGCTGTAAAATGCTTGATTTCGAGAGTGAGCGAAACTAATGAAAACATTGTTGGGGTAAAACCTAAAGGGAAAGGCCTAGCACCAAATTGCATTGGCCATCTGATCTAACTTCTGGAGGCAGTCAAAATGATCCTTAGAATTCTTCCCTACCTTATTCCTGTGCTGAGATACAGGCTGCTCCAACCTGCTGTAAAATGCTTGATTTCGAGAGTGATCAAAACTAATGAAAACATTGTTGGGGTAAAACCTAAAGGGAAAGACCTAGCACCAAATACAATTTGCCATCTGATCTAACTTCTGGAGGCAGTCAAAATGAGTATTTGAATTCTTCCCTACCTTATTCCTGTGCTGAGATACAGGCTGCTCCAACCTGCTGTAAAATGCTTGATTTCGAGAGTGATCGAAACTAATGAAAACATTGTTGGGGTAAAACCTAAAGGGAAAGACCTGGCACCAAATACAATTTGCCATCTGATCTAACTTCTGGAGGCAGTCAAAATGAGTATTTGAATTCTTCCCTACCTTATTCCTCTGCTGAGATACAGGCTGCTCCAACCTGCTGTAAAATGCTTGATTTCGAGAGTGAGCGAAACTAATGAAAACATTGTTGGGGTAAAACCTAAAGGGAAAGACCTAGCACCAAATCCAATTTGCCATCTGATCTAACTTCTGGAGGCAGTCAAAATGATCCTTAGAATTCTTCCCTACCTTATTCCTGTGCTGAGATACAGGCTGCTCCAACCTGCTGTAAAATGCTTGATTTCCAGAGTGAGCGAATCTAATGAAAACATTGTTGGGGTAAAACCTAAAGGGAAAGACCTAGCACCAAATCCAATTTGCCATCTGATCTAACTTCTGGAGGCAGTCAAAATGATCCTTAGAATTCTTCCCTACCTTATTCCTGTGCTGAGATACAGGCTGCTCCAACCTGCTGTAAAATGCTTGATTTCGAGAGTGAGCGAAACTAATGAAAACATTGTTGGGGTAAAACCTAAAGGGAAAGGTCTAGCACCAAATTGCATTGGCCATCTGATCTAACTTCTGGAGGCAGTCAAAATGATCCTTAGAATTCTTCCCTACCTTATTCCTGTGCTGAGATACAGGCTGCTCCAACCTGCTGTAAAATGCTTGATTTCGAGAGTGAGCGAAACTAATGAAAACATTGTTGGGGTAAAACCTAAAGGGAAAGGTCTAGCACCAAATTTCATTGGCCATCTGATTTAACTTCTGGAGGCAGTCAAAATGATCCTTAGAATTCTTCCCTACCTTATTCCTGTGCTGAGATACAGGCTGCTCCAATCTGCTGTAAAATGCTTGATTTCGAGAGTGAGCGAAACTAATGAAAACATTGTTGGGGTAAAACCTAAAGGGAAAGGCCTAGCACCAAATACAATTTGCCATCTGATCTAACTTCTGGAGTCAGTCAAAATGAGTATTTGAATTCTTCCCTACCTTATTCCTGTGCTGAGATACAGGCTGCTCCAACCTGCTGTAAAATGCTTGATTTCGAGAGTGAGCGAAACTAATGAAAACATTGTTGGGGTAAAACCTAAAGGGAAAGACCTAGCACCAAATACAATTTGCCATCTGATCTAACTTCTGGAGGCAGTCAAAATGAGTATTTGAATTCTTCCCCACCTTATTCCTGTGCTGAGATACAGGCTGCTCCAACCTGCTGTAAAATGCTTGATTTCGAGAGTGATCGAAACTAATGAAAACATTGTTGGGGTAAAACCTAAAGGGAAAGACCTAGCACCAAATACAATTTGCCATCTGATCTAAGTTCTGGAGGCAGTCAAAATGAGTATTTGAATTCTTCCCTACCTTATTCCTGTGCTGAGATACAGGCTGCTCCAACCTGCTGTAAAATGCTTGATTTCGAGAGTGAGCGAAACTAATGAAAACATTGTTGGGGTAAAACCTAAAGGGAAAGGTCTAGCACCAAATACAGTTTGCCATCTGATCTAACTTCTGGAGGCAGTCAAAGTGAGTATTTGAATTCTTCCCTACCTTATTCCTGTGCTGAGATACAGGCTGCTCCAACCTGCTGTAAAATGCTTGATTTCGAGAGTGAGAGAAACTAATGAAAACATAGTTGGGGTAAAACCTAAAGGGAAAGGCCTAGCACCAAATTGCATTGGCCATCTGATCTAACTTCTGGAGGCAGTCAAAATGAGTATTTGAATTCTTCCCTACCTTATTCCTGTGCTGAGATACAGGCTGCTCCAACCTGCTGTAAAATGCTTGATTTCCAGAGTGAGCGAATCTAATGAAAACATTGTTGGGGTAAAACCTAAAGGGAAAGACCTAGCACGAAATACAATTTGCCATCTGATCTAACTTCTGGAGGCAGTCAAAATGATCCTTAGAATTCTTCCCTACCTTATTCCTGTGCTGAGATACAGGCTGCTCCAACCTGCTGTAAAATGCTTGATTTCGAGAGTGAGCGAAACTAATGAAAACATTGTTGGGGTAAAACCTAAAGGGAAAGACCTAGCACCAAATACAATTTGCCATCTGATCTAACTTCTGGAGGCAGTCAAAATGAGTATTTGAATTCTTCCCTACCTTATTCCTGTGCTGAGATACAGGCTGCTCCAACCTGCTGTAAAATGCTTGATTTCGAGAGTGATCGAAACTAAGGAAAACATTGTTGGGGTAAAACCTAAAGGGAAAGGCCTAGCACCAAATTGCATTGGCCATCTGATCTAACTTCTGGAGGCAGTCAAAATGATCCTTAGAATTCTTCCCTACCTTATTCCTGTGCTGAGATACAGGCTGCTCCAACCTGCTGTAAAATGCTTGATTTCGAGAGTGATCAAAACTAATGAAAACATTGTTGGGGTAAAACCTAAAGGGAAAGGCCTAGCACCAAATACAATTTGCCATCTGATCTAACTTCTGGAGGCAGTCAAAATGAGTATTTGAATTCTTCCCTACCTTATTCCTGTGCTGAGATACAGGCTGCTCCAACCTGCTGTAAAATGCTTGATTTCGAGAGTGATCGAAACTAATGAAAACATAGTTGGGGTAAAACCTAAAGGGAAAGGCCTAGCACCAAATTGCATTGGCCATCTGATCTAACTTCTGGAGGCAGTCAAAATGAGTATTTGAATTCTTCCCTACCTTATTCCTGTGCTGAGATACAGGCTGCTCCAACCTGCTGTAAAATGCTTGATTTCCAGAGTGAGCGAATCTAATGAAAACATTGTTGGGGTAAAACCTAAAGGGAAAGACCTAGCACCAAATACAATTTGCCATCTGATCTAACTTCTGGAGGCAGTCAAAATGATCCTTAGAATTCTTCCCTACCTTATTCCTGTGCTGAGATACAGGCTGCTCCAACCTGCTGTAAAATGCTTGATTTCGAGAGTGAGCGAAACTAATGAAAACATTGTTAGGGTAAAACCTAAAGGGAAAGACCTAGCACCAAATACAATTTGCCATCTGATCTAACTTCTGGAGGCAGTCAAAATGAGTATTTGAATTCTTCCCTACCTTATTCCTGTGCTGAGATACAGGCTGCTCCAACCTGCTGTAAAATGCTTGATTTCGAGAGTGATCGAAACTAATGAAAACATTGTTGGGGTAAAACCTAAAGGGAAAGGCCTAGCACCAAATTGCATTGGCCATCTGATCTAACTTCTGGAGGCAGTCAAAATGATCCTTAGAATTCTTCCCTACCTTATTCCTGTGCTGAGATACAGGCTGCTCCAACCTGCTGTAAAATGCTTGATTTCGAGAGTGATCGAAACTAATGAAAACATTGTTGGGGTAAAACCTAAAGGGAAAGGCCTAGCACCAAATCCAATTTGCCATCTGATCTAACTTCTGGAGGCAGTCAAAATGAGTATTTGAATTCTTCCCTACCTTATTCCTGTGCTGAGATACAGGCTGCTCCAACCTGCTGTAAAATGCTTGATTTCGAGAGTGAGCGAAACTAATGAAAACATTGTTGGGGTAAAACCTAAAGGGAAAGACCTAGCACCAAATACAATTTGCCATCTGATCTAACTTCTGGAGGCAGTCAAAATGAGTATTTGAATTCTTCCCTACCTTATTCCTGTGCTGAGATACAGGCTGCTCCAACCTGCTGTAAAATGCTTGATTTCGAGAGTGAGCGAAACTAATGAAAACATAGTTGGGGTAAAACCTAAAGGGAAAGGCCTAGCACCAAATTGCATTGGCCATCTGATCTAACTTCTGGAGGCAGTCAAAATGAGTATTTGAATTCTTCCCTACCTTATTCCTGTGCTGAGATACAGGCTGCTCCAACCTGCTGTAAAATGCTTGATTTCCAGAGTGAGCGAATCTAATGAAAACATTGTTGGGGTAAAACCTAAAGGGAAAGACCTAGCACCAAATACAATTTGCCATCTGATCTAACTTCTGGAGGCAGTCAAAATGATCCTTAGAATTCTTCCCTACCTTATTCCTGTGCTGAGATACAGGCTGCTCCAACCTGCTGTAAAATGCTTGATTTCGAGAGTGAGCGAAACTAATGAAAACATTGTTGGGGTAAAACCTAAAGGGAAAGACCTAGCACCAAATACAATTTGCCATCTGATCTAACTTCTGGAGGCAGTCAAAATGAGTATTTGAATTCTTCCCTACCTTATTCCTGTGCTGAGATACAGGCTGCTCCAACCTGCTGTAAAATGCTTGATTTCGAGAGTGATCGAAACTAATGAAAACATTGTTGGGGTAAAACCTAAAGGGAAAGGCCTAGCACCAAATTGCATTGGCCATCTGATCTAACTTCTGGAGGCAGTCAAAATGATCCTTAGAATTCTTCCCTACCTTATTCCTGTGCTGAGATACAGGCTGCTCCAACCTGCTGTAAAATGCTTGATTTCGAGAGTGATCAAAACTAATGAAAACATTGTTGGGGTAAAACCTAAAGGGAAAGGCCTAGCACCAAATACAATTTGCCATCTGATCTAACTTCTGGAGGCAGTCAAAATGAGTATTTGAATTCTTCCCTACCTTATTCCTGTGCTGAGATACAGGCTGCTCCAACCTGCTGTAAAATGCTTGATTTCGAGAGTGAGCGAAACTAATGAAAACATTGTTGGGGTAAAACCTAAAGGGAAAGGCCTAGCACCAAATTGCATTGGCCATCTGATCTAACTTCTGGAGGCAGTCAAAATGAGTATTTGAATTCTTCCCTACCTTATTCCTGTGCTGAGATACAGGCTGCTCCAACCTGCTGTAAAATGCTTGATTTCGAGAGTGATCGAAACTAATGAAAACATTTTTGGGGTAAAACCTAAAGGGAAAGACCTAGCAAAAAATACAATTTGCCATCTGATCTAACTTCTGGAGGCAGTCAAAATGAGTATTTGAATTCTTCCCTACCTTATTCCTGTGCTGAGATACAGGCTGCTCCAACCTGCTGTAAAATGCTTGATTTCGAGAGTGATCGAAACTAATGAAAACATTGTTGGGGTAAAACCTAAAGGGAAAGGCCTAGCACCAAATTGCATTGGCCATCCGATCTAACTTCTGGAGGCAGTCAAAATGATCCTTAGAATTCTTCCCTACCTTATTCCTGTGCTGAGATACAGGCTGCTCCAACCTGCTGTAAAATGCTTGATTTCCAGAGTGAGCGAAACTAATGAAAACATTGTTGGGGTAAAACCTAAAGGGAAAGGCCTAGCACCAAATTGCATTGGCCATCTGATCTAACTTCTGGAGGCAGTCAAAATGAGTATTTGAATTCTTCCCTACCTTATTCCTGTGCTGAGATACAGGCTGCTCCAACCTGCTGTAAAATGCTTGATTTCGAGAGTGATCGAAACTAATGAAAACATTTTTGGGGTAAAACCTAAAGGGAAAGACCTAGCAACAAATACAATTTGCCATCTGATCTAACTTCTGGAGGCAGTCAAAATGAGTATTTGAATTCTTCCCTACCTTATTCCTGTGCTGAGATACAGGCTGCTCCAACCTGCTGTAAAATGCTTGATTTCGAGAGTGAGCGAAACTAATGAAAACATTGTTGGGGTAAAACCTAAAGGGAAAGACCTAGCACCAAATTGCATTGGCCATCCGATCTAACTTCTGGAGGCAGTCAAAATGATCCTTAGAATTGTTCCCTACCTTATTCCTGTGCTGAGATACAGGCTGCTCCAACCTGCTGTAAAATGCTTGATTTCGAGAGTGAGCGAAACTAATGAAAACATTGTTGGGGTAAAACCTAAAGGGAAAGGCCTAGCACCAAATACAATTTGCCATCTGATCTAACTTCTGGAGGCAGTCAAAATGAGTATTTGAATTCTTCCCTACCTTATTCCTGTGCTGAGATACAGGCTGCTCCAACCTGCTGTGAAATGCTTGATTTCCAGAGTGAGCGAATCTAATGAAAACATTGTTGGGGTAAAACCTAAAGGGAAAGACCTAGCACCAAATACAATTTGCCATCTGATCTAACTAATGGAGGCAGTCAAAATGATCCCTAGAATTCTTCCCTACCTTATTTCTGTGCTGAGATACAGGCTGCTCCAAACTGCTGTAAAATGCTTGATTTCGAGAGTGAGCAAAACTAATGAAAACATTGTTGGGGTAAAACCTAAAGGGAAAGACCTAGCACCAAATACAATTTGCCATCTGATCTAACTTCTGGAGGCAGTCAAAATGAGTATTTGAATTCTTCCCTACCTTATTCCTGTGCTGAGATACAGGCTGCTCCAACCTGCTGTAAAATGCTTGATTTCGAGAGTGAGCGAAACTAATGAAAACATTGTTGGGGTAAAACCTAAAGGGAAAGGCCTAGCACCAAATTGCATTGGCCATCTGATCTAACTTCTGGAGGCAGTCAAAATGATCCTTAGAATTCTTCCCTACCTTATTCCTGTGCTGAGATACAGGCTGCTCCAACCTGCTGTAAAATGCTTGATTTCGAGAGTGAGCGAAACTAATGAAAACATTGTTGGGGTAAAACCTAAAGGGAAAGACCTAGCACCAAATACAATTTGCCATCTGATCTAACTTCTGGAGGCAGTCAAAATGAGTATTTGAATTCTTCCCTACCTTATTCCTGTGCTGAGATACAGGCTGCTCCAACCTGCTGTAAAATGCTTGATTTCGAGAGTGAGCGAAACTAATGAAAACATTGTTGGCGAAAAAACTAAAGGGAATGGCCTAGCACCAAATTGCATTGGCCATCTGATCTAACTTCTGGAGGCAGTCAAAATGATCCTTAGAATTCTTCCCTACCTTATTCCTGTGCTGAGATACAGGCTGCTCCAACCTGCTGTAAAATGCTTGATTTCGAGAGTGAGCGAAACTAATGAAAACATTGTTGGGGTAAAACCTAAAGGGAAAGACCTAGCACCAAATACAATTTGCCATCTGATCTAACTTCTGGAGGCAGTCAAAATGATCCTTAGAATTCTTCCCTACCTTATTCCTGTGCTGAGATACAGGCTGCTCCAACCTGCTGTAAAATGCTTGATTTCGAGAGTGATCGAAACTAATGAAAACATTGTTGGGGTAAAACCTAAAGGGAAAGACCTGGCACCAAATACAATTTGCCATCTGATCTAACTTCTGGAGGCAGTCAAAATGAGTATTTGAATTCTTCCCTACCTTATTCCTGTGCTGAGATACAGGCTGCTCCAACCTGCTGTAAAATGCTTGATTTCGAGAGTGAGCGAAACTAATGAAAACATTGTTGGGGTAAAACCTAAATGGAAAGGCCTAGCACCAAATTCCATCGGCCATCTGATCTAACTTCTGGAGGAAGTCAAAATGAGTATTTGAATTCTTCCCTACCTTATTCCAGTGCTGAGATACAGGCTGCTCCAACCTGCTGTAAAATGCTTGATTTCGAGAGTGATCGAAACTAATGAAAACATTGTTGGGGTAAAACCTAAAGGGAAAGGCCTAGCACCAAATTGCATTGGCCATCTGATCTAACTTCTGGAGGCAGTCAAAATGATCCTTAGAATTCTTCCCTACCTTATTCCTGTGCTGAGATACAGGCTGCTCCAACCTGCTGTAAAATGCTTGATTTCGAGAGTGAGCGAAACTAATGAAAACATTGTTGGGGTAAAACCTAAAGGGAAAGGCCTAGCACCAAATTGCATTGGCCATCTGATCTAACTTCTGGAGGCAGTCAAAATGATCCTTAGAATTCTTCCCTACCTTATTCCTGTGCTGAGATACAGGCTGCTCCAACCTGCTGTAAAATGCTTGATTTCGAGAGTGATCAAAACTAATGAAAACATTGTTGGGGTAAAACCTAAAGGGAAAGACCTAGCACCAAATACAATTTGCCATCTGATCTAACTTCTGGAGGCAGTCAAAATGAGTATTTGAATTCTTCCCTACCTTATTCCTGTGCTGAGATACAGGCTGCTCCAACCTGCTGTAAAATGCTTGATTTCGAGAGTGATCAAAACTAATGAAAACATTGATGGCGAAAAACCTAAAGGGAAAGGCCTAGCACCAAATTGCATTGGCCATCTGATCTAACTTCTGGAGGCAGTCAAAATGATCCTTAGAATTCTTCCCTACCTTATTCCTGTGCTGAGATACAGGCTGCTCCAACCTGCTGTAAAATGCTTGATTTCGAGAGTGATCGAAACTAATGAAAACATTGTTGGGGTAAAACCTAAAGGGAAAGAACTAGCACCAAATACAATTTGCCATCTGATCTAACTTCTGGAGGCAGTCAAAATGATCCTTAGAATTCTTCCCTACCTTATTCCTGTGCTGAGATACAGGCTGCTCCAACCTGCTGTAAAATGCTTGATTTCGAGAGTGATCGAAACTAATGAAAACATTGTTGGGGTAAAACCTAAAGGGAAAGACCTGGCACCAAATACAATTTGCCATCTGATCTAACTTCTGGAGGCAGTCAAAATGAGTATTTGAATTCTTCCCTACCTTATTCCTGTGCTGAGATACAGGCTGCTCCAACCTGCTGTAAAATGCTTGATTTCGAGAGTGATCGAAACTAATGAAAATATTGTTGGGGTAAAACCTAAAGGGAAAGGCCTAGCACCAAATTGCATAGGCCTTCTGATCTAACTTCTGGAGGCAGTCAAAATGAGTATTTGAATTCTTCCCTACCTTATTCCTGTGCTGAGATACAGGCTGCTCCAACCTGCTGTAAAATGCTTGATTTCGAGAGTGAGCGAAACTAATGAAAACATTGTTGGGGTAAAACCTAAAGGGAAAGGCCTAGCACCAAATTGCATTGGCCATCTGATCTAACTTCTGGAGGCAGTCAAAATGATCCTTAGAATTCTTCCCTACCTTATTCCTGTGCTGAGATACAGGCTGCTCCAACCTGCTGTAAAATGCTTGATTTCGAGAGTGATCGAAACTAATGAAAACATTGTTGGGGTAAAACCTAAAGGGAAAGGCCTAGCACCAAATTGCATTGGCCATCTGATCTAACTTCTGGAGGCAGTCAAAATGAGTATTTGAATTCTTCCCTACCTTATTCCTGTGCTGAGATACAGGCTGCTCCAACCTGCTGTAAAATGCTTGATTTCGAGAGTGAGCGAAACTAATGAAAACATTGTTGGGGTAAAACCTAAAGGGAAAGACCTAGCACCAAATACAATTTGCCATCTGATCTAACTTCTGGAGGCAGTCAAAATGATCCTTAGAATTCTTCCCTACCTTATTCCTGTGCTGAGATACAGGCTGCTCCAACCTGCTGTAAAATGCTTGATTTCCAGAGTGAGCGAATCTAATGAAAACATTGTTGGGGTAAAACCTAAAGGGAAAGACCTAGCACCAAATACAATTTGCCATCTGATCTAACTTCTGGAGGCAGTCAAAATGATCCTTAGAATTCTTCCCTACCTTATTCCTGTGCTGAGATACAGGCTGCTCCAACCTGCTGTAAAATGCTTGATTTCGAGAGTGAGCGAAACTAATGACAACATTTTTGGGCTAAAAGCTAAAGGGAAAGACCTAGCACCAAATACAATTTGCCATCTGATCTAACTTCTGGAGGCAGTCAAAATGAGTATTTGAATTCTTCCCTACCTTATTCCTCTGCTGAAATACAGGCTGCTCCAACCTGCTGTAAAATGCTTGATTTCGAGAGTGATCGAAACTAATGAAAACATTGTTGGGGTAAAACCTAAAGGGAAAGGCCTAGCACCAAATTGCATTGGCCATCTGATCTAACTTCTGGACGCAGTCAAAATGATCCTTAGAATTCTTCCCTACCTTATTCCTGTGCTGAGATACAGGCTGCTCCAACCTGCTGTAAAATGCTTGATTTCGAGAGTGAGCGAAACTAATGAAAACATTGTTGGGGTAAAACCTAAAGGGAAAGGTCTAGCACCAAATTTCATTGGCCATCTGATCTAACTTCTGGAGGCAGTCAAAATGATCCTTAGAATTCTTCCCTACCTTATTCCTGTGCTGAGATACAGGCTGCTCCAACCTGCTGTAAAATGCTTGATTTCGAGAGTGAGCGAAACTAATGAAAACATTGTTGGGGTAAAACCTAAAGGGAAAGGCCTAGCACCAAATTGCATTGGCCATCTGATCTAACTTCTGGAGGCAGTCAAAACGAGTATTTGAATTCTTCCCTACCTTATTCCTGTGCTGAGATACAGGCTGCTCCAACCTGCTGTAAAATGCTTGATTTCGAGAGTGAGCGAAACTAATGAAAACATTGTTGGGGTAAAACCTAAAGGGAAAGACCTAGCACCAACTACAATTTGCCATCTGATCTAACTTCTGGAGGCAGTCAAAATGATCCTTAGAATTCTTCCCTACCTTATTCCTGTGCTGAGATACAAGCTGCTCCAACCTGCTGTAAAATGCTTGATTTCGAGAGTGAGCGAAACTAATGAAAACATTGTTGGGGTAAAACCTAAAGGGAAAGGTCTAGCACCGAATACAGTTTGCCATCTGATCTAACTTCTGGAGGCAGTCAAAATGATCCTTAGAATTCTTCCCTACCTTATTCCTGTGCTGAGATACAGGCTGCTCCAACCTGCTGTAAAATGCTTGATTTCGAGAGTGATCGAAACTAATGAAAACATAGTTGGGGTAAAACCTAAAGGGAAAGGCCTAGCACCAAATTGCATTGGCCATCTGATCTAACTTCTGGAGGCAGTCAAAATGAGTATTTGAATTCTTCCCTACCTTATTCCTGTGCTGAGATACAGGCTGCTCCAACCTGCTGTAAAATGCTTGATTTCCAGAGTGAGCGAATCTAATGAAAACATTGTTGGGGTAAAACCTAAAGGGAAAGACCTAGCACCAAATACAATTTGCCATCTGATCTAACTTCTGGAGGCAGTCAAAATGATCCTTAGAATTCTTCCCTACCTTATTCCTGTGCTGAGATACAGGCTGCTCCAACCTGCTGTAAAATGCTTGATTTCGAGAGTGAGCAAAACTAATGAAAACATTGTTGGGGTAAAACCTAAAGGGAAAGACCTAGCACCAAATACAATTTGCCATCTGATCTAACTTCTGGAGGCAGTCAAAATGAGTATTTGAATTCTTCCCTACCTTATTCCTGTGCTGAGATACAGGCTGCTCCAACCTGCTGTAAAATGCTTGATTTCGAGAGTGAGCGAAACTAATGAAAACATTGTTGGGGTAAAACCTAAAGGGAAAGGCCTAGCACCAAATTGCATTGGCCATCTGATCTAACTTCTGGAGGCAGTCAAAATGATCCTTAGAATTCTTCCCTACCTTATTCCTGTGCTGAGATACAGGCTGCTCCAACCTGCTGTAAAATGCTTGATTTCGAGAGTGATCGAAACTAATGAAAACATTGTTGGGGTAAAACCTAAAGGGAAAGGCCTAGCACCAAATACAATTTGCCATCTGATCTAACTTCTGGAGGCTGTCAAAATGAGTATTTGAATTCTTCCCTACCTTATTCCTGTGCTGAGATACAGGCTGCTCCAACCTGCTGTAAAATGCTTGATTTCGAGAGTGATCGAAACTAATGAAAACATTGTTGGGGTAAAACCTAAAGGGAAAGACCTAGCACCAAATACAATTTGCCATCTGATCTAACTTCTGGAGGCAGTCAAAATGATCCTTAGAATTCTTCCCTACCTTATTCCTGTGCTGAGATACAGGCTGCTCCAACCTGCTGTAAAATGCTTGATTTCGAGAGTGAGCGAAACTAATGAAAACATTGTTGGGGTAAAACCTAAAGGGAAAGACCTAGCACCAAATACAGTTTGCCATCTGATCTAACTTCTGGAGGCAGTCAAAATGAGTATTTGAATTCTTCCCTACCTTATTCCTGTGCTGAGATACAGGCTGCTCCAACCTGCTGTAAAATGCTTGATTTCGAGAGTGAGCGAAACTAATGAAAACATTGTTGGGGTAAAACCTAAAGGGAAAGGCCTAGCACCAAATTGCATTGGCCATCTGATCTAACTTCTGGAGGCAGTCAAAATGAGTATTTGAATTCTTCCCTACCTTATTCCTCTGCTGAGATACAGGCTGCTCCAACCTGCTGTAAAATGCTTGATTTCGAGAGTGATCGACACTAATGAAAACATTGCTGGGGTAAAACCTAAAGGGAAAGGCCTAGCACCAAATTGAATTGGCCATCTGATCTAACTTCTGGAGGCAGTCAAAATGATCCTTAGAATTCTTCCCTACCTTATTCCTGTGCTGAGATACAGGCTGCTCCAACCTGCTGTAAAATGCTTGATTTCGAGAGTGAGCGAAACTAATGAAAACATTGTTGGGGTAAAACCTAAAGGGAAAGGCCTAGCACCAAATTGCATTGGCCATCTGATCTAACTTCTGGAGGCAGTCAAAATGATGCTTAGAATTCTTCCCTACCTTATTCCTGTGCTGAGATACAGGCTGCTCCAACCTGATGTAAAATGCTTGATTTCGAGAGTAAACGAAACTAATGAAAACATTGTTGGGGTAAAACCTAAAGGGAAAGGCCTAGCACCAAATTGCATTGGCCATCTGATCTAACTTCTGGAGGCAGTCAAAATGAGTACTTGAATTCTTCCCTACCTTATTCCTGTGCTGAGATACAGGCTGCTCCAACCTGCTGTAAAATGCTTGATTTCGAGAGTGATCGAAACTAATGAAAACATTCTTGGGTAAAACCTAAAGGGAAAGACCTAGCACCAAATACAATTTGCCATCTGATCTAACTTCTGGAGGCAGTCAAAATGAGTATTTGAATTCTTCCCTACCTTATTCCTGTGCTGAGATACAGGCTGCTCCAACCTGCTGTAAAATGCTTGATTTCGAGAGTGATCGAAACTAATGAAAACATTGTTGGGGTAAAACCTAAAGGGAAAGGCCTAGCACCAAATTGCATTGGCCATCTGATCTAACTTCTGGAGGCAGTCAAAATGAGTATTTGAATTCTTCCCTACCTTATTCCTGTGCTGAGATACAGGCTGCTCCAACCTGCTGTAAAATGCTTGATTTCGAGAGTGAGCGAAACTAAGGAAAACATTGTTGGGGTAAAACCTAAAGGGAAAGACCTAGCACCAAATACAATTTGCCATCTGATCTAACTTCTGGAGGCAGTCAAAATGATCCTTAGAATTCTTCCCTACCTTATTCCTGTGCTGAGATACAGGCTGCTCCAACCTGCTGTAAAATGCTTGATTTCGAGAGTGATCGAAACTAATGAAAATATTGTTGGGGTAAAACCTAAAGGGAAAGGCCTAGCACCAAATTGCATAGGCCTTCTGATCTAAATTCTGGAGGCAGTCAAAATGAGTATTTGAATTCTTCCCTACCTTATTCCTGTGCTGAGATACAGGCTGCTCCAACCTGCTGTAAAATGCTTGATTTCGAGAGTGAGCGAAACTAATGAAAACATTGTTGGGGTAAAACCTAAAGGGAAAGGCCTAGCACCAAATTGCATTGGCCATCTGATCTAACTTCTGGAGGCAGTCAAAATGATCCTTAGAATTCTTCCCTACCTTATTCCTGTGCTGAGATACAGGCTGCTCCAACCTGCTGTAAAATGCTTGATTTCGAGAGTGATCGAAACTAATGAAAACATTGTTGGGGTAAAACCTAAAGGGAAAGGCCTAGCACCAAATTGCATTGGCCATCTGATCTAACTTCTGGAGGCAGTCAAAATGAGTATTTGAATTCTTCCCTACCTTATTCCTGTGCTGAGATACAGGCTGCTCCAACCTGCTGTAAAATGCTTGATTTCGAGAGTGAGCGAAACTAATGAAAACATTGTTGGGGTAAAACCTAAAGGGAAAGGCCTAGCACCAAATTGCATTGGCCATCTGATCTAACTTCTGGAGGCAGTCAAAATGATCCTTAGAATTCTTCCCTACCTTATTCCTGTGCTGAGATACAGGCTGCTCCAACCTGCTGTAAAATGCTTGATTTCGAGAGTGAGCGAAACTAATGAAAACATTGTTGGGGTAAAACCTAAAGGGAAAGACCTAGCACCAAATACAATTTGCCATCTGATCTAACTTCTGGAGGCAGTCAAAATGATCCTTAGAATTCTTCCCTACCTTATTCCTGTGCTGAGATACAGGCTGCTCCAACCTGCTGTAAAATGCTTGATTTCCAGAGTGAGCGAATCTAATGAAAACATTGTTGGGGTAAAACCTAAAGGGAAAGACCTAGCACCAAATACAATTTGCCATCTGATCTAACTTCTGGAGGCAGTCAAAATGATCCTTAGAATTCTTCCCTACCTTATTCCTGTGCTGAGATACAGGCTGCTCCAACCTGCTGTAAAATGCTTGATTTCGAGAGTGAGCGAAACTAATGACAACATTTTTGGGCTAAAAGCTAAAGGGAAAGACCTAGCACCAAATACAATTTGCCATCTGATCTAACTTCTGGAGGCAGTCAAAATGAGTATTTGAATTCTTCCCTACCTTATTCCTCTGCTGAAATACAGGCTGCTCCAACCTGCTGTAAAATGCTTGATTTCGAGAGTGATCGAAACTAATGAAAACATTGTTGGGGTAAAACCTAAAGGGAAAGGCCTAGCACCAAATTGCATTGGCCATCTGATCTAACTTCTGGACGCAGTCAAAATGATCCTTAGAATTCTTCCCTACCTTATTCCTGTGCTGAGATACAGGCTGCTCCAACCTGCTGTAAAATGCTTGATTTCGAGAGTGAGCGAAACTAATGAAAACATTGTTGGGGTAAAACCTAAAGGGAAAGGTCTAGCACCAAATTTCATTGGCCATCTGATCTAACTTCTGGAGGCAGTCAAAATGATCCTTAGAATTCTTCCCTACCTTATTCCTGTGCTGAGATACAGGCTGCTCCAACCTGCTGTAAAATGCTTGATTTCGAGAGTGAGCGAAACTAATGAAAACATTGTTGGGGTAAAACCTAAAGGGAAAGGCCTAGCACCAAATTGCATTGGCCATCTGATCTAACTTCTGGAGGCAGTCAAAACGAGTATTTGAATTCTTCCCTACCTTATTCCTGTGCTGAGATACAGGCTGCTCCAACCTGCTGTAAAATGCTTGATTTCGAGAGTGAGCGAAACTAATGAAAACATTGTTGGGGTAAAACCTAAAGGGAAAGACCTAGCACCAACTACAATTTGCCATCTGATCTAACTTCTGGAGGCAGTCAAAATGATCCTTAGAATTCTTCCCTACCTTATTCCTGTGCTGAGATACAGGCTGCTCCAACCTGCTGTAAAATGCTTGATTTCGAGAGTGAGCGAAACTAATGAAAACATTGTTGGGGTAAAACCTAAAGGGAAAGGTCTAGCACCAAATACAGTTTGCCATCTGATCTAACTTCTGGAGGCAGTCAAAATGATCCTTAGAATTCTTCCCTACCTTATTCCTGTGCTGAGATACAGGCTGCTCCAACCTGCTGTAAAATGCTTGATTTCGAGAGTGATCGAAACTAATGAAAACATAGTTGGGGTAAAACCTAAAGGGAAAGGCCTAGCACCAAATTGCATTGGCCATCTGATCTAACTTCTGGAGGCAGTCAAAATGAGTATTTGAATTCTTCCCTACCTTATTCCTGTGCTGAGATACAGGCTGCTCCAACCTGCTGTAAAATGCTTGATTTCCAGAGTGAGCGAATCTAATGAAAACATTGTTGGGGTAAAACCTAAAGGGAAAGACCTAGCACCAAATACAATTTGCCATCTGATCTAACTTCTGGAGGCAGTCAAAATGATCCTTAGAATTCTTCCCTACCTTATTCCTGTGCTGAGATACAGGCTGCTCCAACCTGCTGTAAAATGCTTGATTTCGAGAGTGAGCGAAACTAATGAAAACATTGTTGGGGTAAAACCTAAAGGGAAAGACCTAGCACCAAATACAATTTGCCATCTGATCTAACTTCTGGAGGCAGTCAAAATGAGTATTTGAATTCTTCCCTACCTTATTCCTGTGCTGAGATACAGGCTGCTCCAACCTGCTGTAAAATGCTTGATTTCGAGAGTGAGCGAAACTAATGAAAACATTGTTGGGGTAAAACCTAAAGGGAAAGGCCTAGCACCAAATTGCATTG
The DNA here is from genome assembly GCF_026170545.1 of Melanerpes formicivorus. Taxonomy (NCBI): domain Eukaryota; kingdom Metazoa; phylum Chordata; class Aves; order Piciformes; family Picidae; genus Melanerpes; species Melanerpes formicivorus. The sequence continues at coordinate 72,679 of NW_027142625.1, read as the reverse complement.
GCCATCTGATCTAACTTCTGGAGGCAGTCAAAATGATCCTTAGAATTCTTCCCTACCTTATTCCTGTGCTGAGATAAAGGCTGCTCCAACCTGCTGTAAAATGCTTGATTTCGAGAGTGAGCGAAACTAATAAAAACATTGTTGGGGTAAAACCTAAAGGGAAAGGCCTAGCACCAAATACAATTTGCCATCTGATCTAACTTCTGGAGGCAGTCAAAATGAGTATTTGAATTCTTCCCTACCTTATTCCTGTGCTGAGATACAGGCTGCTCCAACCTGCTGTAAAATGCTTGATTTCGAGAGTGAGCGAAACTAATGAAAACATTGTTGGGGTAAAACCTAAAGGGAAAGACCTAGCACCAAATACAATTTGCCATCTGATCTAACTTCTGGAGGCAGTCAAAATGATCCTTAGAATTCTTCCCTACCTTATTCCTGTGCTGAGATACAGGCTGCTCCAACCTGCTGTAAAATGCTTGATTTCGAGAGTGAGCGAAACTAATGAAAACATTGTTGGGGTAAAACCTAAAGGGAAAGACCTAGCACCAAATACAGTTTGCCATCTGATCTAACTTCTGGAGGCAGTCAAAATGAGTATTTGAATTCTTCCCTACCTTATTCCTGTGCTGAGATACAGGCTGCTCCAACCTGCTGTAAAATGCTTGATTTCGAGAGTGAGCGAAACTAATGAAAACATTGTTGGGGTAAAACCTAAAGGGAAAGGCCTAGCACCAAATTGCATTGGCCATCTGATCTAACTTCTGGAGGCAGTCAAAATGAGTATTTGAATTCTTCCCTACCTTATTCCTCTGCTGAGATACAGGCTGCTCCAACCTGCTGTAAAATGCTTGATTTCGAGAGTGATCGAAACTAATGAAAACATTGCTGGGGTAAAACCTAAAGGGAAAGGCCTAGCACCAAATTGAATTGGCCATCTGATCTAACTTCTGGAGGCAGTCAAAATGATCCTTAGAATTCTTCCCTACCTTATTCCTGTGCTGAGATACAGGCTGCTCCAACCTGCTGTAAAATGCTTGATTTCGAGAGTGAGCGAAACTAATGAAAACATTGTTGGGGTAAAACCTAAAGGGAAAGGCCTAGCACCAAATTGCATTGGCCATCTGATCTAACTTCTGGAGGCAGTCAAAATGATGCTTAGAATTCTTCCCTACCTTATTCCTGTGCTGAGATACAGGCTGCTCCAACCTGATGTAAAATGCTTGATTTCGAGAGTAAACGAAACTAATGAAAACATTGTTGGGATAAAACCTAAAGGGAAAGGCCTAGCACCAAATTGCATTGGCCATCTGATCTAACTTCTGGAGGCAGTCAAAATGAGTACTTGAATTCTTCCCTACCTTATTCCTGTGCTGAGATACAGGCTGCTCCAACCTGCTGTAAAATGCTTGATTTCGAGAGTGATCGAAACTAATGAAAACATTCTTGGGTAAAACCTAAAGGGAAAGACCTAGCACCAAATACAATTTGCCATCTGATCTAACTTCTGGAGGCAGTCAAAATGATCCTTAGAATTCTTCCCTACCTTATTCCTGTGCTGAGATACAGGCTGCTCCAACCTGCTGTAAAATGCTTGATTTCGAGAGTGAGCGAAACTAATGAAAACATTGTTGGGGTAAAACCTAAAGGGAAAGGTCTAGCACCAAATACAGTTTGCCATCTGATCTAACTTCTGGAGGCAGTCAAAATGATCCTTAGAATTCTTCCCTACCTTATTCCTGTGCTGAGATACAGGCTGCTCCAACCTGCTGTAAAATGCTTGATTTCGAGAGTGATCGAAACTAATGAAAACATAGTTGGGGTAAAACCTAAAGGGAAAGGCCTAGCACCAAATTGCATTGGCCATCTGATCTAACTTCTGGAGGCAGTCAAAATGAGTATTTGAATTCTTCCCTACCTTATTCCTGTGCTGAGATACAGGCTGCTCCAACCTGCTGTAAAATGCTTGATTTCCAGAGTGAGCGAATCTAATGAAAACATTGTTGGGGTAAAACCTAAAGGGAAAGGCCTAGCACCAAATACAATTTGCCATCTGATCTAACTTCTGGAGGCAGTCAAAATGAGCCTTAGAATTCTTCCCTACCTTATTCCTGTGCTGAGATACAGGCTGCTCCAACCTGCTGTAAAATGCTTGATTTCGAGAGTGAGCGAAACTAATGAAAACATTGTTGGGGTAAAACCTAAAGGGAAAGACCTAGCACCAAATACAATTTGCCATCTGATCTAACTTCTGGAGGCAGTCAAAATGAGTATTTGAATTCTTCCCTACCTTATTCCTGTGCTGAGATACAGGCTGCTCCAACCTGCTGTAAAATGCTTGATTTCGAGAGTGATCGAAACTAATGAAAACATTCTTGGGTAAAACCTAAAGGGAAAGACCTAGCACCAAATACAATTTGCCATCTGATCTAACTTCTGGAGGCAGTCAAAATGAGTATTTGAATTCTTCCCTACCTTATTCCTGTGCTGAGATACAGGCTGCTCCAACCTGCTGTAAAATGCTTGATTTCGAGAGTGATCGAAACTAATGAAAACATTGTTGGGGTAAAACCTAAAGGGAAAGGCCTAGCACCAAATTGCATTGGCCATCTGATCTAACTTCTGGAGGCAGTCAAAATGAGTATTTGAATTCTTCCCTACCTTATTCCTGTGCTGAGATACAGGCTGCTCCAACCTGCTGTAAAATGCTTGATTTCGAGAGTGAGCGAAACTAATGAAAACATTGTTGGGGTAAAACCTAAAGGGAAAGGCCTAGCACCAAATTGCATGGGCCATCTGATCTAACTTCTGGAGGCAGTCAAAATGATCCTTAGAATTCTTTCCTACCTTATTCCTGTGCTGAGATACAGGCTGCTCCAACCTGCTGTAAAATGCTTGATTTCGAGAGTGAGCGAAACTAATGAAAACATTGTTGGGGTAAAACCTAAAGGGAAAGGCCTAGCACCAAATTGCATTGGCCATCTGATCTAACTTCTGGAGGCAGTCAAAATGATCCTTAGAATTCTTCCCTACCTTATTCCTGTGCTGAGATACAGGCTGCTCCAACCTGCTGTAAAATGCTTGATTTCGAGAGTGAGCGAAACTAATGAAAACATTGTTGGGGTAAAACCTAAAGGGAAAGACCTAGCACCAAATACAGTTTGCCATCTGATCTAACTTCTGGAGGCAGTCAAAATGAGTATTTGAATTCTTCCCTACCTTATTCCTGTGCTGAGATACAGGCTGCTCCAACCTGCTGTAAAATGCTTGATTTCGAGAGTGAGCGAAACTAATGAAAACATTGTTGGGGTAAAACCTAAAGGGAAAGACCTAGCACCAAATACAATTTGCCATCTGATCTAACTTCTGGAGGCAGTCAAAATGATCCTTAGAATTCTTCCCTACCTTATTCCTGTGCTGAGATACAGGCTGCTCCAACCTGCTGTAAAATGCTTGATTTCGAGAGTGAGCGAAACTAATGAAAACATTGTTGGGGTAAAACCTAAAGGGAAAGGCCTAGCACCAAATTGCATTGGCCATCTGATCTAACTTCTGGAGGCAGTCAAAATGAGTATTTGAATTCTTCCCTACCTTATTCCTCTGCTGAGATACAGGCTGCTCCAACCTGCTGTAAAATGCTTGATTTCGAGAGTGATCGAAACTAATGAAAACATTGCTGGGGTAAAACCTAAAGGGAAAGGCCTAGCACCAAATTGCATTGGCCATCTGATCTAACTTCTGGAGGCAGTCAAAATGATCCTTAGAATTCTTCCCTACCTTATTCCTGTGCTGAGATACAGGCTGCTCCAACCTGCTGTAAAATGCTTGATTTCGAGAGTGAGCGAAACTAATGAAAACATTGTTGGGGTAAAACCTAAAGGGAAAGGCCTAGCACCAAATTGCATTGGCCATCTGATCTAACTTCTGGAGGCAGTCAAAATGATGCTTAGAATTCTTCCCTACCTTATTCCTGTGCTGAGATACAGGCTGCTCCAACCTGATGTAAAATGCTTGATTTCGAGAGTGAACGAAACTAATGAAAACATTGTTGGGATAAAACCTAAAGGGAAAGGCCTAGCACCAAATTGCATTGGCCATCTGATCTAACTTCTGGAGGCAGTCAAAATGAGTATTTGAAGTCTTCCCTACCTTATTCCTGTGCTGAGATACAGGCTGCTCCAACCTGCTGTAAAATGCTTGATTTCGAGAGTGAGCGAAACTAATGAAAACATTGTTGGGGTAAAACCTAAAGGGAAAGACCTAGCACCAAATACAATTTGCCATCTGATCTAACTTCTGGAGACAGTCAAAATGATCCTTAGAATTCTTCCCTACCTTATTCCTGTGCTGAGATACAGGCTGCTCCAACCTGCTGTAAAATGCTTGATTTCGAGAGTGAGTGAAACTAATAAAAACATTGTTGGGGTAAAACCTAAAGGGAAAGACCTAGCACCAAATACAATTTGCCATCTGATCTAACTTCTGGAGGCAGTCAAAATGAGTATTTGAATTCTTCCCTACCTTATTCCTGTGCTGAGATACAGGCTGCTCCAACCTGCTGTAAAATGCTTGATTTCGAGAGTGATGGAAACTAATGAAAACATTGTTGGGTTAAAACCTGAAGGGAAAGGCCTAGCACCAAATTGCATTGGCCATCTGATCTAACTTCTGGAGGCAGTCAAAATGATCCTTAGAATTCTTCCCTACCTTATTCCTGTGCTGAGATACAGGCTGCTCCAACCTGCTGTAAAATGCTTGATTTCGAGAGTGAGCGAAACTAATGAAAACATTGTTGGGGTAAAACCTAAAGGGAAAGGCCTAGCACCAAATTGCATTGGCCCTCTGATCTAACTTCTGGAGGCAGTCAAAATGATCCTTAGAATTTTTCCCTACCTTATTCCTGTGCTGAGATACAGGCTGCTCCAACCTGCTGTAAAATGCTTGATTTCGAGAGTGATCGAAACTAATGAAAACATTGTTGGGGTAAAACCTAAAGGGAACGGTCTAGCACCAAATTTCATTGGCCATCTGATCTAACTTCTGGAGGCAGTCAAAATGATCCTTAGAATTCTTCCCTATCTTATTCCTGTGCTGAGATACAGGCTGCTCCAACCTGCTGTAAAATGCTTGATTTCGAGAGTGAGCGAAACTAATGAAAACATTGTTGGGGTAAAACCTAAAGGGAAAGGCCTAGCACCAAATTGCATTGGCCATCTGATCTAACTTCTGGAGGCAGTCAAAATGAGTATTTGAATTCTTCCCTACCTTATTCCTGTGCTGAGATACAGGCTGCTCCAACCTGCTGTAAAATGCTTGATTTCGAGAGTGAGCGAAACTAATGAAAAAATTGTTGGGGTAAAACCTAAAGGGAAAGGCCTAGCAACAAATTGCATGGGCCATCTGATCTAACTTCTGGAGGCAGTCAAAATGATGCTTAGAATTCTTCCCTACCTTATTCCTGTGCTGAGATACAGGCTGCTCCAACCTGCTGTAAAATGCTTGATTTCGAGAGTGAACGAAACTAATGAAAACATTGTTGGGATGAAACCTAAAGGGAAAGGCCTAGCACCAAATTGCATTGGCCATCTGATCTAACTTCTGGAGGCAGTCAAAATGAGTATTTGAAGTCTTCCCTACCTTATTCCTGTGCTGAGATACAGGCTGCTCCAACCTGCTGTAAAATGCTTGATTTCGAGAGTGATCGAAACTAATGAAAACATTGTTGGGGTAAAACCTAAAGGGAAAGACCTAGCACCAAATACAGTTTGCCATCTGATCTAACTTCTGGAGGCAGTCAAAATGAGTATTTGAATTCTTCCCTACCTTATTCCTGTGCTGAGATACAGGCTGCTCCAACCTGCTGTAAAATGCTTGATTTCGAGAGTGATCGAAACTAATGAAAACATTGTTGGGGTAAAACCTAAAGGGAAAGGCCTAGCACCAAATTGCATTGGCCATCTGATCTAACTTCTGGAGGCAGTCAAAATGAGTATTTGAATTCTTCCCTACCTTATTCCTGTGCTGAGATACAGGCTGCTCCAACCTGCTGTAAAATGCTTGATTTTGAGAGTGATCGAAACTAATGAAAACATTGTTGGGGTAAAACCTAAAGGGAAAGACCTAGCACCAAATACAATTTGCCATCTGATCTAACTTCTGGAGGCAGTCAAAATGATCCTTAGAATTCTTCCCTACCTTATTCCTGTGCTGAGATACAGGCTGCTCCAACCTGCTGTAAAATGCTTGATTTCGAGAGTGAGCGAAAGTAATGAAAACATTGTTGGGGTAAAACCTAAAGGGAAAGGCCTAGCACCAAATTGCATTGGCCATCTGATCTAACTTCTGGAGGCAGTCAAAATGATCCTTAGAATTCTTCCCTACCTTATTCCTGTGCTGAGATACAGGCTGCTCCAACCTGCTGTAAAATGCTTGATTTCGAGAGTGAGCGAAACTAATAAAAACATTGTTGGGGTAAAACCTAAAGGGAAAGACCTAGCACCAAATACAATTTGCCATCTGATCTAACTTCTGGAGGCAGTCAAAATGAGTATTTGAATTCTTCCCTACCTTATTCCTGTGCTGAGATACAGGCTGCTCCAACCTGCTGTAAAATGCTTGATTTCGAGAGTGATGGAAACTAATGAAAACATTGTTGGGGTAAAACCTAAAGGGAAAGACCTAGCACCAAATACAATTTGCCATCTGATCTAACTTCTGGAGGCAGTCAAAATGATCCTTAGAATTCTTCCCTACCTTATTCCTGTGCTGAGATACAGGCTGCTCCAACCTGCTGTAAAATGCTTGATTTCGAGAGTGAGCGAAACTAATGAAAACATTGTTGGGGTAAAACCTAAAGGGAAAGGCCTAGCACCAAATTGCATTGGCCATCTGATCTAACTTCTGGAGGCAGTCAAAATGATCCTTAGAATTTTTCCCTACCTTATTCCTGTGCTGAGATACAGGCTGCTCCAACCTCCTGTAAAATGCTTGATTTCGAGAGTGAGCGAAACTAATGAAAACATTGTTGGGGTAAAACCTAAAGGGAAATATCTAGCACCAAATTTCATTGGCCATCTGATCTAACTTCTGGAGGCAGTCAAAATGATCCTTAGAATTCTTCCCTACCTTATTCCTGTGCTGAGATACAGGCTGCTCCAACCTGCTGTAAAATGCTTGATTTCGAGAGTGAGCGAAACTAATGAAAACATTGTTGGGGTAAAACCTAAAGGGAAAGACCTAGCACCAAATACAATTTGCCATCTGATCTAACTTCTGGAGGCAGTCAAAATGAGTATTTGAATTCTTCCCCACCTTATTCCTGTGCTGAGATACAGGCTGCTCCAACCTGCTGTAAAATGCTTGATTTCGAGAGTGAGCGAAACTAATGAAAACATTGTTGGGGTAAAACCTAAAGGGAAAGGCCTAGCACCAAATTGCATTGGCCATCTGATCTAACTTCTGGAGGCAGTCAAAATGAGTATTTGAATTCTTCCCTACCTTATTCCTCTGCTGAGATACAGGCTGCTCCAACCTGCTGTAAAATGCTTGATTTCGAGAGTGAGCGAAACTAATGAAATCATTGTTGGGGTAAAACCTAAAGGGAAAGACCTAGCACCAAATACAATTTGCCATCTGATCTAACTTCTGGAGGCAGTCAAAATGATCCTTAGAATTCTTCCCTACCTTATTCCTGTGCTGAGATACAGGCTGCTCCAACCTGCTGTAAAATGCTTGATTTCGAGAGTGATCGAAACTAATGAAAACATTGTTGGGGTAAAACCTAAAGGGAAAGGCCTAGCACCAAATTGCATTGGCCATCTGATCTAACTTCTGGAGGCAGTCAAAATGAGTATTTGAATTCTTCCCTACCTTATTCCTGTGCTGAGATACAGGCTTCTCCAACCTGCTGTAAAATGCTTGATTTCGAGAGTGATCGAAACTAATGAAAACATTGTTGGGGTAAAACCTAAAGGGAAAGACCTAGCACCAAATACAGTTTGCCCTCTGATCTAACTTCTGGAGGCAGTCAAAATGAGTATTTGAATTCTTCCCTACCTTATTCCTGTGCTGAGATACAGGCTGCTCCAACCTGCTGTAAAATGCTTGATTTCCAGAGTGAGCGAATCTAATGAAAACATTGTTGGGGTAAAACCTAAAGGGAAAGATCTAGCACCAAATACAATTTGCCATCTGATCTAACTTCTGGAGGCAGTCAAAATGATCCTTAGAATTCTTCCCTACCTTATTCCTGTGCTGAGATACAGGCTGCTCCAACCTGCTGTAAAATGCTTGATTTCGAGATTGAGCGAAACTAATAAAAACATTGTTAGGGTAAAACCCAAAGGGAAAGACCTAGCACCAAATACAATTTGCCATCTGATCTAACTTCTGGAGGCAGTCAAAATGAGTATTTGAATTCTTCCCTACCTTATTCCTGTGCTGAGATACAGGCTGCTCCAACCTGCTGTAAAATGCTTGATTTCGAGAGTGATGGAAACTAATGAAAACATTGTTGGGGTAAAACCTGAAGGGAAAGGCCTAGCTCCAAATTGCATTGGCCATCTGATCTAACTTCTGGAGGCAGTCAAAATGATCCTTAGAATTCTTCCCTACCTTATTCCTGTGCTGAGATACAGGCTGCTCCAACCTGCTGTAAAATGCTTGATTTCGAGAGTGATCGAAACTAATGAAAACATTGTTGGGGTAAAACCTAAAGGGAAAGGCCTAGCACCAAATTGCATTGGCCATCTGATCTAACTTCTGGAGGCAGTCAAAATGAGTATTTGAATTCTTCCCTACCTTATTCCTGTGCTGAGATACAGGCTGCTCCAACCTGCTGTAAAATGCTTGATTTCGAGAGTGAGCGAAACTAATGAAAACATTGTTGGGGTAAAACCTAAAGGGAAAGATCTAGCACCAAATACAGTTTGCCATCTGATCTAACTTCTGGAGGCAGTCAAAATGAGTATTTGAATTCTTCCCTACCTTATTCCTGTGCTGAGATACAGGCTGCTCCAACCTGCTGTAAAATGCTTGATTTCGAGAGTGAGCGAAACTAATGAAAACATTGTTGGGGTAAAACCTAAAGGGAAAGACCTAGCACCAAATACAATTTGCCATCAGATCTAACTTCTGGAGGCAGTCAAAATGAGTATTTGAATTCTTCCCCACCTTATTCCTGTGCTGAGATACAGGCTGCTCCAACCTGCTGTAAAATGCTTGATTTGGAGAGTGAGCGAAACTAATGAAAACATTGTTGGGGTAAAACCTAAAGGGAAAGGCCTAGCACCAAATTGCATTGGCCATCTGATTTAACTTCTGGAGGCAGTCAAAATGATCCTTAGAATTTTTCCCTACCTTATTCCTGTGCTGAGATACAGGCTGCTCCAACCTGCTGTAAAATGCTTGATTTCGAGAGTGAGCGAAACTAATGAAAACATTGTTGGGGTAAAACCTAAAGGGAACGGTCTAGCACCAAATTTCATTGGCCATCTGATCTAACTTCTGGAGGCAGTCAAAATGATCCTTAGAATTCTTCCCTACCTTATTCCTGTGCTGAGATACAGGCTGCTCCAACCTGCTGTAAAATGCTTGATTTCGAGAGTGATCGAAACTAATGAAAACATTGTTGGGGTAAAACCTAAAGGGAAAGGCCTAGCACCAAATTGCATTGGCCATCTGATCTAACTTCTGGAGGCAGTCAAAATGAGTATTTGAATTCTTCCCTACCTTATTCCTGTGCTGAGATACAGGCTGCTCCAACCTGCTGTAAAATGCTTGATTTCGAGAGTGAGCGAAACTAATGAAAACATTGTTGGGGTAAAACCTAAAGGGAAAGATCTAGCACCAAATACAGTTTGCCATCTGATCTAACTTCTGGAGGCAGTCAAAATGAGTATTTGAATTCTTCCCTACCTTATTCCTGTGCTGAGATACAGGCTGCTCCAACCTGCTGTAAAATGCTTGATTTCGAGAGTGAGCGAAACTAATGAAAACATTGTTGGGGTAAAACCTAAAGGGAAAGACCTAGCACCAAATACAGTTTGCCATCTGATCTAACTTCTGGAGGCAGTCAAAATGAGTATTTGAATTCTTCCCTACCTTATTCCTGTGCTGAGATACAGGCTGCTCCAACCTGCTGTAAAATGCTTGATTTCGAGAGTGAGCGAAACTAATGAAAACATTGTTGGGGTAAAACCTAAAGGGAAAGACCTAGCACCAAATACAATTTGCCATCAGATCTAACTTCTGGAGGCAGTCAAAATGAGTATTTGAATTCTTCCCTACCTTATTCCTGTGCTGAGATACAGGCTGCTCCAACCTGCTGTAAAATGCTTGATTTCGAGAGTGAGCGAAACTAATGAAAACATTGTTGGGGTAAAACCTAAAGGGAAAGGCCTAGCACCAAATTGCATTGGCCATCTGATCTAACTTCTGGAGGCAGTCAAAATGAGTATTTGAATTCTTCCCTACCTTATTCCTCTGCTGAGATACAGGCTGCTCCAACCTGCTGTAAAATGCTTGATTTCGAGAGTGAGCGAAACTAATGAAAACATTGTTGGGGTAAAACCTAAAGGGAAAGGCCTAGCACCAAATTGCATTGGCCATCTGATCTAACTTCTGGAGGCAGTCAAAATGAGTATTTGAATTCTTCCCTACCTTATTCCTGTGCTGAGATACAGGCTGCTCCAACCTGCTGTAAAATGCTTGATTTCGAGAGTGATCGAAACTAATGAAAACATTGTTGGGGTAAAACCTAAAGGGAAAGGCCTAGCACCAAATTGCATTGGCCATCTGATCTAACTTCTGGAGGCAGTCAAAATGAGTATTTGAATTCTTCCCTACCTTATTCCTGTGCTGAGATACAGGCTGCTCCAACCTTCTGTAAAATGCTTGATTTCGAGAGTGAGCGAAACTAATAAAAACATTGTTGGGGTAAAACCTAAAGGGAAAGACCTAGCACCAAATACAATCTGCCATCTGATCTAACTTCTGGAGGCAGTCAAAATGATCCTTAGAATTCTTCCCTACCTTATTCCTGTGCTGAGATACAGGCTGCTCCAACCTGCTGTAAAATGCTTGATTTCGAGAGTGATGGAAACTAATGAAAACATTGTTGGGGTAACACCTGAAGGGAAAGGCCTAGCATCAAATTGCATTGGCCATCTGATCTAACTTCTGGAGGCAGTCAAAATGATCCTTAGAATTCTTCCCTACCTTATTCCTGTGCTGAGATACAGGCTGCTCCAACCTGCTGTAAAATGCTTGATTTCGAGAGTGAGCGAAACAAATGAAAACATTGTTGGGGTAAAACCTAAAGGGAAAGGCCTAGCACCAAATTGCATTGGCCATCTGATCTAACTTCTGGAGGCAGTCAAAATGATCCTTAGAATTTTTCCCTACCTTATTCCTGTGCTGAGATACAGGCTGCTCCAACCTCCTGTAAAATGCTTGATTTCGAGAGTGAGCAAAACTAATGAAAACATTGTTGGGGTAAAACCTAAAGGGAAAGACCTAGCACCAAATCCAATTTGCCATCTGATCTAACTTCTGGAGGCAGTCAAAATGATCCTTAGAATTCTTCCCTACCTTATTCCTGTGCTGAGATACAGGCTGCTCCAACCTGCTGTAAAATGCTTGATTTCGAGAGTGATCGAAACTAATGAAAACATTGTTGGGGTAAAACCTAAAGGGAAAGGCCTAGCACCAAATTGCATTGGCCATCTGATCTAACTTCTGGAGGCAGTCAAAATGAGTATTTGAATTCTTCCCTACCTTATTCCTGTGCTGAGATACAGGCTGCTCCAACCTGCTGTAAAATGCTTGATTTCGAGAGTGATCGAAACTAATGAAAACATTGTTGGGGTAAAACCTAAAGGGAAAGATCTAGCACCAAATACAGTTTGCCATCTGATCTAACTTCTGGAGGCAGTCAAAATGAGTATTTGAATTCTTCCCTACCTTATTCCTGTGCTGAGATACAGGCTGCTCCAACCTGCTGTAAAATGCTTGATTTCGAGAGTGAGCGAAACTAATGAAAACATTGTTGGGGTAAAACCTAAAGGGAAAGACCTAGCACCAAATACAGTTTGCCATCTGATCTAACTTCTGGAGGCAGTCAAAATGAGTATTTGAATTCTTCCCTACCTTATTCCTGTGCTGAGATACAGGCTGCTCCAACCTGCTGTAAAATGCTTGATTTCGAGAGTGAGCGAAACTAATGAAAACATTGTTGGGGTAAAACCTAAAGGGAAAGACCTAGCACCAAATACAATTTGCCATCTGATCTAACTTCTGGAGGCAGTCAAAATGAGTATTTGAATTCTTCCCCACCTTATTCCTGTGCTGAGATACAGGCTGCTCCAACCTGCTGTAAAATGCTTGATTTCGAGAGTGATCGAAACTAATGAAAACATTGTTGGGGTAAAACCTAAAGGGAAAGGCCTAGCACCAAATACAATTTGCCATCTGATCTAACTTCTGGAGGCAGTCAAAATGAGTATTTGAATTCTTCCCTACCTTATTCCTCTGCTGAGATACAGGCTGCTCCAACCTGCTGTAAAATGCTTGATTTCGAGAGTGAGCGAAACTAATGAAAACATTGTTGGGGTAAAACCTAAAGGGAAAGGCCTAGCACCAAATTGCATTGGCCATCTGATCTAACTTCTGGAGGCAGTCAAAATGATCCTTAGAATTCTTCCCTACCTTATTCCTGTGCTGAGATACAGGCTGCTCCAACCTGCTGTAAAATGCTTGATTTCGAGAGTGAGCGAAACTAATGAAAATATTGTTGGGGTAAAACCTAAAGGGAAAGGCCTAGCACCAAATTGCATTGGCCATCTGATCTAACTTCTGGAGGCAGTCAAAATGAGTATTTGAATTCTTCCCTACCTTATTCCTGTGCTGAGATACAGGCTGCTCCAACCTGCTGTAAAATGCTTGATTTCGAGAGTGATCGAAACTAATGAAAAAATTGTTGGGGTAAAACCTAAAGGGAAAGACCTAGCACCAAATACAATTTGCCATCTGATCTAACTTCTGGAGGCAGTCAAAATGAGTATTTGAATTCTTCCCTACCTTATTCCTGTGCTGAGATACAGGCTGCTCCAACCTGCTGTAAAATGCTTGATTTCGAGAGTGAGCGAAACTAATGAAAACATTGTTGGGGTAAAACCTAAAGGGAAAGGCCTAGCACCAAATTCCATTGGCCATCTGATCTAACTTCTGGAGGCAGTCAAAATGAGTATTTGAATTCTTCCCTACCTTATTCCTGTGCTGAGATACAGGCTGCTCCAACCTGCTGTAAAATGCTTGATTTCGAGAGTGAGCGAAACTAATGAAAACATTGTTGGGGTAAAACCTAAAGGGAAAGACCTAGCACCAAATACAATTTGCCATCTGATCTAACTTCTGGAGGCAGTCAAAATGAGTATTTGAATTCTTCCCCACATTATTCCTGTGCTGAGATACAGGCTGCTCCAACCTGCTGTAAAATGCTTGATTTCCAGAGTGAGCGAAACTAATGAAAACATTGTTGGGGTAAAACCTAAAGGGAAAGACCTAGCACCAAATACAATTTGCCATCTGATCTAACTTCTGGAGGCAGTCAAAATGAGTATTTGAATTCTTCCCTACCTTATTCCTGTGCTGAGATACAGGCTGCTCCAACCTGCTGTAAAATGCTTGATTTCGAGAGTGAGCGAAACTAATGAAAACATTGTTGGGGTAAAACCTAAAGGGAAAGGCCTAGCACCAAATTGCATTGGCCATCTGATCTAACTTCTGGAGGCAGTCAAAATGATCCTTAGAATTCTTCCCTACCTTATTCCTGTGCTGAGATACAGGCTGCTCCAACCTGCTGTAAAATGCTTGATTTCGAGAGTGATCGAAACTAATGAAAACATTGTTGGGGTAAAACCTAAAGGGAAAGACCTAGCACCAAATACAATTTGCCATCTGATCTAACTTCTGGAGGCAGTCAAAATGAGTATTTGAATTCTTCCCTACCTTATTCCTGTGCTGAGATGCAGGCTGCTCCAACCTGCTGTAAAATGCTTGATTTCGAGAGCGATCAAAACTAATGAAAACATTGTTGGCGAAAAACCTAAAGGGAAAGGCCTAGCACCAAATTGCATTGGCCATCTGATCTAACTTCTGGAGGCAGTCAAAATGATCCTTAGAATTCTTCCCTACCTTATTCCTGTGCTGAGATACAGGCTGCTCCAACCTGCTGTAAAATGCTTGATTTCGAGAGTGAGCGAAACTAATGAAAACATTGTTGGGGTAAAACCTAAAGGGAAAGACCTGGCACCAAATACAATTTGCCATCTGATCTAACTTCTGGAGGCAGTGAAAATGATCCTTAGAATTCTTCCCTACCTTATTCCTGTGCTGAGATACAGGCTGCTCCAACCTGCTGTAAAATGCTTGATTTCGAGAGTGAGCGAAACTAATGAAAACATTGTTGGGGTAAAACCTAAAGGGAAAGGCCTAGAACCAAATTGCATTGGCCATATGATCTAACTTCTGGAGGCAGTCAAAATGAGTATTTGAATTCTTCCCTACCTTATTCCTCTGCTGAGATGCAGGCTGCTCCAACCTGCTGTAAAATGCTTGATTTCGAGAGTGATCAAAACTAATGAAAACATTGTTGGCGAAAAACCTAAAGGGAAAGGCCTCGCACCAAATTACATTGGCCATCTGATCTAACTTCTGGAGGCAGTCAAAATGATCCTTAGAATTCTTCCCTACCTTATTCCTGTGCTGAGATACAGGCTGCTCCAACCTGCTGAAAAAGGCTTGATTTCGAGAGTGAGCGAAACTAATGAAACCATTGCTGGGGTAAAACCTAAAGGGAAAGACCTAGCACCAAATACAATTAGCCATCTGATCTAACTTCTGGAGGCAGTCAAAATGAGTATTTGAATTCTTCCCTACCTTATTCCTCTGCTGAGATACAGGCTGCTCCAACCTGCTGTAAAATGCTTGATTTCGAGAGTGAGCGAAACTAATGAAAACACTGTTGGGGTAAAACCTAAAGGGAAAGGCCTAGCACCAAATTGCATTGGCCATCTGCTCTAACTTCTGGAGGCAGTCAAAATGATCTTTAGAATTCTTCCCTACCTTATTCCTGTGCTGAGATACAGGCTGCTCCAACCTGCTGTAAAATGCTTGATTTCGAGAGTGAGCGAAACTAATGAAAACACTGTTGGGGTAAAACCTAAAGGGAAAGGCCTAGCACCAAATTACATTGGCCATCTGATCTAACTTCTGGAGGCAGTCAAAATGATCCTTAGAATTCTTCCCTACCTTATTCCTGTGCTGAGATACAGGCTGCTCCAACCTGCTGTAAAATGCTTGATTTCAAGAGTGATCGAAACTAATGAAAACATTGTTGGGGTAAAACCTAAAGTGAAAGACCTAGCACCAAATACAATTTGCCATCTGATCTAACTTCTGGAGGCAGTCAAAATGAGTATTTGAATTCTTCCCTACCTTATTCCTCTGCTGAGATACAGGCTGCTCAAACCTGCTGTAAAATGCTTGATTTCGAGAGTGACCAAAACTAATGAAAACATTGTTGGCGAAAAACCTAAAGGGAAAGGCCTAGCACCAAATTGCATTGGCCATCTGATCTAACTTCTGGAGGCAGTCAAAATGATCCTTAGAATTCTTCCCTACCTTATTCCTGTGCTGAGATACAGGCTGCTCCAACCTGCTGTAAAATGCTTGATTTCGAGAGCGATTGAAACTAATGAAAACATTGTGGGGGTAAAACCTAAAGGGAAAGGCCTAGCACCAAATTGCATTGGCCATCTGATCTAACTTCTGGAGGCAGTCAAAATGAGTATTTGAATTCTTCCCTACCTTATTCCTGTGCTGAGATACAGGCTGCTCCAACCTGCTGTAAAACGCTCGATTTCGAGAGCGATCAAAACTACTGAAAACATTGTTGGCGAAAAACCTAAAGGGAAAGGCCTAGCACCAAATTGCATTGGCCATCTGATCTAACTTCTGGAGGCAGTCAAAATGATCCTTAGAATTCTTCCCTACCTTATTCCTGTGCTGAGATACAGGCTGCTCCAACCTGCTGTAAAATGCTTGATTTCGAAAGTGAGCGAAACTAATGAAAACATTGTTGGGGTAAAACCTAAAGGGAAAGACCTAGCACCAAATACAATTTGCCATCTGATCTAACTTCTGGAGGCAGTCAAAATGATCCTTAGAATTCTTCCCTACCTTATTCCTGTGCTGAGATACAGGCTGCTCCAACCTGCTGTAAAATGCTTGATTTCGAGAGTGAGCGAAACTAATGAAAACATTGTTGGGGTAAAACCTAAAGGGAAAGACCTAGCACCAAATACAATTTGCCATCTGATCTAACTTCTGGAGGCAGTCAAAATGAGTATTTGAATTCTTCCCTACCTTATTCCTGTGCTGAGATACAGGCTGCTCCAACCTGCTGTAAAATGCTTGATTTCGAGAGTGAGCGAAACTAATGAAAACATTGTTGGGGTAAAACCTAAAGGGAAAGGCCTAGCACCAAATTGCATTGGCCATCTGATCTAACTTCTGGAGGCAGTCAAAATGATCCTTAGAATTCTTCCCTACCTTATTCCTGTGCTGAGATACAGGCTGCTCCAACCTGCTGTAAAATGCTTGATTTCGAGAGTGAGCGAAACTAATGAAAACATTGCTGGGGTAAAACCTAAAGGGAAAGGCCTAGCACCAAATTGCATTGGCCATCTGATCTAACTTCTGGAGGCAGTCAAAATGATCCTTAGAATTCTTCCCTACCTTATTCCTGTCCTGAGATACAGGCTGCTCCAACCTGCTGTAAAATGCTTGATTTTGAGAGTGAGCGAAACTAATGAAAACATTGTTGGGGTAAAACCTAAAGGGAAAGGCCTAGCACCAAATTGCATTGGCCATCTGATCTAACTTCTGGAGGCAGTCAAAATGAGTATTTGAATTCTTCCCTACCTTATTCCTGTGCTGAGATACAGGCTGCTCCAACCTACCGTAAAATGCTTGATTTCCAGAGTGAGCGAAAGTAATGAAAACATTGTTGGGGTAAAACCTAAAGGGAAAGACCTAGCACCAAATACAATTTGCCATCTGATCTAACTTCTGGAGGCAGTCAAAATGAGTATTTGAATTCTTCCCTACCTTATTCCTCTGCTGAGATACAGGCTGCTCCAACCTGCTGTAAAATGCTTGATTTCGAGAGTGAGCGAAACTAATGAAAACATTGTTGGGGTAAAACCTAAAGGGAAAGGTCTAGCACCAAATTTCATTGGCCATCTGATCTAACTTCTGGAGGCAGTCAAAATGATCCTTAGAATTCTTCCCTACCTTATTCCTGTGCTGAGATGCAGGCTGCTCCAACCTGCTGTAAAATGCTTGATTTCGAGAGTGAGCGAAACTAATGAAAACATTGTTGGGGTAAAACCTAAAGGGAAAGACCTAGCACCAAATTGCATTGGCCATCTGATCTAACTTCTGGAGGCAGTCAAAATGAGTATTTGAATTCTTCCCTACCTTATTCCTGTGCTGAGATGCAGGCTGCTCCAACCTGCTGTAAAATGCTTGATTTCGAGAGCGATCAAAACTAATGAAAACATTGTTGGCGAAAAACCTAAAGGGAAAGGCCTAGCACCAAATTGCATTGGCCATCTGATCTAACTTCTGGAGGCAGTCAAAATGATCCTTAGAATTCTTCCCTACCTTATTCCTGTGCTGAGATACAGGCTGCTCCAACCTGCTGTAAAATGCTTGATTTCGAGAGTGAGCGAAACTAATGAAAACATTGTTGGGGTAAAACCTAAAGGGAAAGGCCTAGCACCAAATTGCATTGGCCATCTGATCTAACTTCTGGAGGCAGTCAAAATGAGTATTTGAATTCTTCCCTACCTTATTCCTGTGCTGAGATGCAGGCTGCTCCAACCTGCTGTAAAATGCTTGATTTCGAGAGCGATCAAAACTAATGAAAACATTGTTGGCGAAAAACCTAAAGGGAAAGGTCTAGCACCAAATTGCATTGGCCATCTGATCTAACTTCTGGAGGCAGTCAAAATGATCCTTAGAATTCTTCCCTACCTTATTCCTCTGCTGAGATACAGGCTGCTCCAACCTGCTGTAAAATGCTTGATTTCGAGAGTGAGCGAAACTAATGAAAACATTGTTGGGGTAAAACCTAAAGGGAAAGACCTGGCACCAAATACAATTTGCCATCTGATCTAACTTCTGGAGGCAGTCAAAATGAGTATTTGAATTCTTCCCTACCTTATTCCTGTGCTGAGATACAGGCTGCTCCAACCTGCTGTAAAATGCTTGATTTCGAGAGTGAGCGAAACTAATGAAAACATTGTTGGGGTAAAACCTAAAGGGAAAGGCCTAGCACCAAATTGCTTTGGCCATCTGCTCTAACGTCTGGAGGCAGTCAAAATGATCCTTAGAATTCTTCCCTACCTTATTCCTGTGCTGAGATACAGGCTGCTCCAACCTGCTGTAAAATGCTTGATTTCAAGAGTGATCGAAACTAATGAAAACATTGTTGGGGTAAAACCTAAAGGGAAAGACCTAGCACCAAATACAATTTGCCATCTGATCTAACTTCTGGAGGCAGTCAAAATGAGTATTTGAATTCTTCCCTACCCTATTCCTGTGCTGAGATACAGACTGCTCAAACCTGCTGTAAAATGCTTGATTTCGAGAGTGATCAAAACTAATGAAAACATTGTTGGCGAAAAACCTAAAGGGAAAGACCTAGCACCAAATTGCATTGGCCATCTGATCTAACTTCTGGAGGCAGTCAAAATGGTCCTTAGAATTCTTCCCTACCTTATTCCTGTGCTGAGATACAGGCTGCTCCAACCTGCTATAAAATGCTTGATTTCGAGAGCGATCGAAACTAATGAAAACATTGTTGGGGTAAAACCTAAAGGGAAAGACCTGGCACCAAATACAATTTGCCATCTGATCTAACTTCTGGAGGCAGTCAAAATGAGTATTTGAATTCTTCCCTACCTTATTCCTGTGCTGAGATACAGGCTGCTCCAACCTGCTGTAAAATGCTTGATTTCGAGAGTGAGCGAAACTAATGAAAACATTGTTGGGGTAAAACCTAAAGGGAAAGGCCTAGCACCAAATTGCTTTGGCCATCTGCTCTAACGTCTGGAGGCAGTCAAAATGATCCTTAGAATTCTTCCCTACCTTATTCCTGTGCTGAGATACAGGCTGCTCCAACCTGCTGTAAAATGCTTGATTTCAAGAGTGATCGAAACTAATGAAAACATTGTTGGGGTAAAACCTAAAGGGAAAGACCTTGCACCAAATACAATTTGCCATCTGATCTAACTTCTGGAGGCAGTCAAAATGAGTATTTGAATTCTTCCCTACCCTATTCCTGTGCTGAGATACAGGCTGCTCAAACCTGCTGTAAAATGCTTGATTTCGAGAGTGATCAAAACTAATGAAAACATTGTTGGCGAAAAACCTAAAGGGAAAGACCTAGCACCAAATTGCATTGGCCATCTGATCTAACTTCTGGAGGCAGTCAAAATGGTCCTTAGAATTCTTCCCTACCTTATTCCTGTGCTGAGATACAGGCTGCTCCAACCTGCTGTAAAATGCTTGATTTCGAGAGCGATCGAAACTAATGAAAACATTGTTGGGGTAAAACCTAAAGGGAAAGGCCTAGCACCAAATTGCATTGGCCATCTGATCTAACTTCTGGAGGCAGTCAAAATGAGTATTTGAATTCTTCCCTACCTTATTCCTGTGCTGAGATACAGGCTGCTCCAACCTGCTGTAAAATGCTTGATTTCGAGAGTGATCGAAACTAATGAAAACATTGTTGGGGTAAAACCTAAAGGGAAAGGCCTAGCACCAAATACAATTTGCCATCTGATCTAACTTCTGGAGGCAGTCAAAATGAGTATTTGAATTCTTCCCTACCTTATTCCTCTGCTGAGATACAGGCTGCTCCAAGCTGCTGTAAAATGCTTGATTTCGAGAGTGAGCGAAACTAATGAAAACATTGTTGGGGTAAAACCTAAAGGGAAAGGCCTAGCACCAAATTGCATTGGCCATCTGATCTAACTTCTGGAGGCAGTCAAAATGATCCTTAGAATTCTTCCCTACCTTATTCCTGTGCTGAGATGCAGGCTGCTCCAACCTGCTGTAAAATGCTTGATTTCGAGAGTGAGCGAAACTAATGAAAACATTGTTGGGGTAAAACCTAAAGGGAAAGGCCTAGCACCAAATTGCATTGGCCATCTGATCTAACTTCTGGAGGCAGTCAAAATGAGTATTTGAATTCTTCCCTACCTTATTCCTGTGCTGAGATGCAGGCTGCTCCAACCTGCTGTAAAATGCTTGATTTCGAGAGCGATCAAAACTAATGAAAACATTGTTGGCGAAAAACCTAAAGGGAAAGGCCTAGCACCAAATTGCATTGGCCATCTGATCTAACTTCTGGAGGCAGTCAAAATGATCCTTAGAATTCTTCCCTACCTTATTCCTGTGCTGAGATACAGGCTGCTCCAACCTGCTGTAAAATGCTTGATTTCGAGTGTGAGCGAAACTAATGAAAACATTGTTGGGGTAAAACCTAAAGGGAAAGGCCTAGCACCAAATTGCATTGGCCATCTGATCTAACTTCTGGAGGCAGTCAAAATGAGTATTTGAATTCTTCCCTACCTTATTCCTGTGCTGAGATGCAGGCTGCTCCAACCTGCTGTAAAATGCTTGATTTCGAGAGCGATCAAAACTAATGAAAACATTGTTGGCGAAAAACCTAAAGGGAAAGGCCTAGCACCAAATTGCATTGGCCATCTGATCTAACTTCTGGAGGCAGACAAAATGGTCCTTAGAATTCTTCCCTACCTTATTCCTGTGCTGAGATACAGGCTGCTCCAACCTGCTGTAAAATGCTTGATTTCGAGAGCGATCGAAACTAATGAAAACATTGTTGGGGTAAAACCTAAAGGGAAAGGCCTAGCACCAAATTGCATTGGCCATCTGATCTAACTTCTGGAGGCAGTCAAAATGAGTATTTGAATTCTTCCCTACCTTATTCCTGTGCTGAGATACAGGCTGCTCCAACCTGCTGTAAAATGCTTGATTTCGAGAGTGATCGAAACTAATGAAATCATTGTTGGGGTAAAACCTAAAGGGAAAGGCCTAGCACCAAAATGCATTGGCCATCTGATCTAACTTCTGGAGGCAGTCAAAATGATCCTTAGAATTCTTCCCTACCTTATTCCTGTGCTGAGATACAGGCTGCTCCAACCTGCTGTAAAATGCTTGATTTCGAGAGTGAGCGAAACTAATGAAAACATTGTTGGGGTAAAACCTAAAGGGAAAGGCTTAGCACCAAATTGCATTGGCCATCTGATCTAACTTCTGGAGGCAGTCAAAATGATCCTTAGAATTCTTCCCTACCTTATTCCTGTGCTGAGATACAGGCTGCTCCAACCTGCTGTAAAATGCTTGATTTCGAGAGCGATCAAAACTAATGAAAACATTGTTGGCGAAAAACCTAAAGGGAAAGGTCTAGCACCAAATTGCATTGGCCATCTGATCTAACTTCTGTAGGCAGTCAAAATGATACTTAGAATTCTTCCCTACCTTATTCCTGTGCTGAGATACAGGCTGCTCCAACCTGCTGTAAAATGCTTGATTTCAAGAGTGAGCGAAACTAATGAAAACATTGTTGGGGTAAAACCTAAAGGGAAAGACCTAGCACCAAATACAATTTGCCATCTGATCTAACTTCTGGAGGCAGTCAAAATGATCCTTAGAATTCTTCCCTACCTTATTCCTGTGCTGAGATACAGGCTGCTCCAACCTGCTGTAAAATGCTTGATTTCGAGAGTGAGCAAAACTAATGAAAACATTGTTGGGGTAAAACCTAAAGGGAAAGACCTAGCACCAAATACAATTTGCCATCTGATCTAACTTCTGGAGGCAGTCAAAATGAGTATTTGAATTCTTCCCTACCTTATTCCTCTGCTGAGATAGAGGCTGCTCCAACCTGCTGTAAAATGCTTGATTTCGAGAGTGATCGAAACTAATGAAAACATTGTTGGGGTAAAACCTAAAGGGAAAGGCCTAGCACCAAATTGCATTGGCCATCTGATCTAACTTCTGGAGGCAGTCAAAATGATCCTTAGAATTCTTCCCTACCTTATTCCTGTGCTGAGATACAGGCTGCTCCAACCTGCTGTAAAATGCTTGATTTCGAGAGTGAGTGAAACTAATGAAAACATTGTTGGGGTAAAACCTAAAGGGAAAGGCCTAGCACCAAATTGCATTGGCCATCTGATCTAACTTCTGGAGGCAGTCAAAATGAGTATTTGAATTCTTCCCTACCTTATTCCTGTGCTGAGATACAGGCTGCTCCAACCTGCTGTAAAATGCTTGATTTCGAGAGTGAGCGAAACTAATGAAAACATTGTTGGGGTAAAACCTAAAGGGAAAGGCCTAGCACCAAATTGCATTGGCCATCTGATCTAACTTCTGGAGGCAGTCAAAATGAGTATTTGAATTCTTCCCTACCTTATTCCTGTGCTGAGATGCAGGCTGCTCCAACCTGCTGTAAAATGCTTGATTTCGAGAGCGATCAAAACTAATGAAAACATTGTTGGCGAAAAACCTAAAGGGAAAGGCCTAGCACCAAATTGCATTGGCCATCTGATCTAACTTCTGGAGGCAGTCAAAATGATCCTTAGAATTCTTCCCTACCTTATTCCTGTGCTGAGATACAGGCTGCTCCAACCTGCTGTAAAATGCTTGATTTCGAGAGTGAGCGAAACTAATGAAAACATTGTTGGGGTAAAACCTAAAGGGAACGGTCTAGCACCAAATTGCATTGGCCATCTGATCTAACTTCTGGAGGCAGTCAAAATGATCCTTAGAATTCTTCCCTACCTTATTCCTGTGCTGAGATACAGGCTGCTCCAACCTGCTGTAAAATGCTTGATTTCAAGAGTGAGCGAAACTAATGAAAACATTGTTGGGATAAAACCTAAAGGGAAAGACCTAGCACCAAATACAATTTGCCATCTGATCTAACTTCTGGAGGCAGTCAAAATGATCCTTAGAATTCTTCCCTACCTTATTCCTGTGCTGAGATACAGGCTGCTCCAACCTGCTGTAAAATGCTTGATTTCGAGAGTGAGCAAAACTAATGAAAACATTGTTGGGGTAAAACCTAAAGGGAAAGACCTAGCACCAAATACAATTTGCCATCTGATCTAATTTCTGGAGGCAGTCAAAATGAGTATTTGAATTCTTCCCTACCTTATTCCTCTGCTGAGATAGAGGCTGCTCCAACCTGCTGTAAAATGCTTGATTTCGAGAGTGATCGAAACTAATGAAAACATTGTTGGGGTAAAACCTAAAGGGAAAGGCCTAGCACCAAATTGCATTGGCCATCTGATCTAACTTCTGGAGGCAGTCAAAATGATCCTTAGAATTCTTCCCTACCTTATTCCTGTGCTGAGATACAGGCTGCTCCAACCTGCTGTAAAATGCTTGATTTCGAGAGTGAGCGAAACTAATGAAAACATTGTTGGGGTAAAACCTAAAGGGAAAGGCCTAGCACCAAATTCCATTGGCCATCTGATCTAACTTCTGGAGGCAGTCAAAATGATCCTTAGAATTCTTCCCTACCTTATTCCTGTGCTGAGATACAGGCTGCTCCAACCTGCTGTAAAATGCTTGATTTCGAGAGTGAGCGAAACTAATGAAAACATTGTTGGGGTAAAACCTAAAGGGAAAGGCCTAGCACCAAATTGCATTGGCCATCTGATCTAACTTCTGGAGGCAGTCAAAATGAGTATTTGAATTCTTCCCTACCTTATTCCTGTGCTGAGATGCAGGCTGCTCCAACCTGCTGTAAAATGCTTGATTTCGAGAGCGATCAAAACTAATGAAAACTTTGTTGGCGAAAAACCTAAAGGGAAAGGCCTAGCACCAAATTGCATTTTCCATCTGATCTAACTTCTGGAGGCAGTCAAAATGATCCTTAGAATTCTTCCCTACCTTATTCCTGTGCTGAGATACAGGCTGCTCCAACCTGCTGTAAAATGCTTGATTTCGAGAGTGAGCGAAACTAATGAAAACATTGTTGGGGTAAAACCTAAAGGGAAAGACCTGGCACCAAATACAATTTGCCATCTGATCTAACTTCTGGAGGCAGTCAAAATGATCCTTAGAATTCTTCCCTACCTTATTCCTGTGCTGAGATACAGGCTGCTCCAACCTGCTGTAAAATGCTTGATTTCGAGAGTGAGCGAAACTAATGAAAACATTGTTGGGGTAAAACCTAAAGGGAAAGGCCTAGCACCAAATTGCATTGGCCATCTGATCTAACTTCTGGAGGCAGTCAAAATGAGTATTTGAATTCTTCCCTACCTTATTCCTGTGCTGAGATGCAGGCTGCTCCAACCTGCTGTAAAATGCTTGATTTCGAGAGTGATCAAAACTAATGAAAACATTGTTGGCGAAAAACCTAAAGGGAAAGGCCTAGCACCAAATTACATTGGCCATCTGCTCTAACTTCTGGAGGCAGTCAAAATGATCCTTAGAATTCTTCCCTACCTTATTCCTGTGCTGAGATACAGGCTGCTCCAACCTGCTGTAAAATGCTTGATTTCGAGAGTGAGCGAAACTAATGAAAACATTGTTGGGGTAAAACCTAAAGGGAAAGGCCTAGCACAAAATTGCATTGGCCATCTGCTCTAACTTCTGGAGGCAGTCAAAATGAGTATTTGAATTCTTCACTACCTTATTCCTGTGCTGAGATACAGGCTGCTCCAACCTGCTGTAAAATGCTTGATTTCGAGAGTGAGCGAAACTAATGAAAACATTGTTGGGGTAAAACCTAAAGGGAAAGGCCTAGCAACAAATACAATTTGCCATCTGATCTAACTTCTGGAGGCAGTCAAAATGAGTATTTGAATTCTTCCCCACCTTATTCCTCTGCTGAGATACAGGCTGCTCCAACCTGCTGTAAAATGCTTGATTTCAAGAGTGATCGAAACTAATGAAAACATTGTTGGGGTAAAACCTAAAGGGAAAGGTCTAGCACCAAATACAATTTGCCATCTGATCTAACTTCTGGAGGCAGTCAAAATGAGTATTTGAATTCTTCCCTACCTTATTCCTGTGCTGAGATACAGGCTGCTCCAACCTGCTGTAAAATGCTTGATTTCGAGAGTGATCAAAACTAATGAAAACATTGTTGGCAAAAAACCTAAAGGGAAAGGCCTAGCACCAAATTGCATTGGCCATCTGATCTAACTTCTGGAGGCAGTCAAAATGAGTATTTGAATTCCTCCCCACCTTATTCCTCTGCTGAGATACAGGCTGCTCCAACCTGCTGTAAAATGCTTGATTTCAAGAGTGATCGAAACTAATGAAAACATTGTTGGGGTAAAACCTAAAGGGAAAGACCTAGCACCAAATCCAATTTGCCATCTGATCTAACTTTTGGCGGCAGTCAAAATGATCCTTAGAATTCTTCCCTACCTTATTCCTGTGCTGAGATACAGGCTGCTCCAACCTGCTGTAAAATGCTTGATTTCGAGAGTGAGCGAAACTAATGAAAACATTGTTGGGGTAAAACCTAAAGGGAAAGGCCTAGCACCAAATTCCATTGGCCATCTGATCTAACTTCTGGAGGCAGTCAAAATGAGTATTTGAATTCTTCCCTACCTTATTCCTGTGCTGAGATACAGGCTGCTCCAACCTGCTGTAAAATGCTTGATTTCGAGAGTGATCGAAACTAATGAAAACATTGTTGGGGTAAAACCTAAAGGGAAAGGCCTAGCACCAAATACAATTTGCCATCTGATCTAACTTCTGGAGGTAGTCAAAATGAGTATTTGAATTCTTCCCTACCTTATTCCTGTGCTGAGATACAGGCTGCTCCAACCTGCTGTAAAATGCTTGATTTCGAGAGTGATCGAAACTAATGAAAACATTGTTGGGGTAAAACCTAAAGGGAAAGACCTAGCAGCAAATTGCATTGGCCATCTGATCTAACTTCTGGAGGCTGTGAAAATGATCCTTAGAATTCTTCCCTACCTTATTCCTCTGCTGAGATACAGGCTGCTCCAACCTGCTGTAAAATGCTTGATTTCGAGAGTGAGCGAAACTAATGAAAACATTGTTGGGGTAAAACCTAAAGGGAAAGGCCCAGCAGCAAATTGCATTGGCCATCTGATCTAACTTCTGGAGGCAGTCAAAATGATCCTTAGAATTCTTCCCTACCTTATTCCTCTGCTGAGATACAGGCTGCTCCAACCTGCTGTAAAATGCTTGATTTCGAGAGTGAGCGAAACTAATGAAAACATTGTTGGGGTAAAACCTAAAGGGAAAGGCCTAGCACCAAATTGCATTGGCCATCTGATCTAACTTCTGGAGGCAGTCAAAATGAGTATTTGAATTCTTCCCTACCTTATTCCTGTGCTGAGATGCAGGCTGCTCCAACCTGCTGTAAAATGCTTGATTTCGAGAGCGATCAAAACTAATGAAAACATTGTTGGCGAAAAACCTAAAGGGAAAGGCCTAGCACCAAATTGCATTGGCCATCTGATCTAACTTCTGGAGGCAGTCAAAATGATCCTTAGAATACTTCCCTACCTTATTCCTGTGCTGAGATACAGGCTGCTCCAACCTGCTGTAAAATGCTTGATTTCGAGAGTGAGCGAAACTAATGAAAACATTGTTGGGGTAAAACCTAAAGGGAAAGGCCTAGCACCAAATTGCATTGGCCATCTGATCTAACTTCTGGAGGCAGTCAAAATGATCCTTAGAATACTTCCCTACCTTATTCCTGTGCTGAGATACAGGCTGCTCCAACCTGCTGTAAAATGCTTGATTTCGAGAGTGAGCGAAACTAATGAAAACATTGTTGGGGTAAAACCTAAAGGGAAAGACCTAGCACCAAATCCAATTTGCCATCTGATCTAACTTCTGGAGGCAGTCAAAATGATCCTTAGAATTCTTCCCTACCTTATTCCTGTGCTGAGATACAGGCTGCTCCAACCTGCTGTAAAATGCTTGATTTCGAGAGTGAGCGAAACTAATGAAAACATTGTTGGGGTAAAACCTAAAGGGAAAGGCCTAGCACCAAATTGCATTGGCCATCTGATCTAACTTCTGGAGGCAGTCAAAATGAGTATTTGAATTCTTCCCTACCTTATTCCTGTGCTGACATGCAGGCTGCTCCATCCTGCTGTAAAAAGCTTGATTTCGAGAGCGATCAAAACTAATGAAAACATTGTTGGGGTAAAACCTAAAGGGAAAGGCCTAGCACCAAATTGCATTGGCCATCTGATCTAACTTCTGGAGGCAGTCAAAATGATCCTTAGAATTCTTCCCTACCTTATTCCTGTGCTGAGATACAGGCTGCTCCAACCTGCTGTAAAATGCTTGATTTCGAGAGTGAGCGAAACTAATGAAAACATTGTTGGGGTAAAACCTAAAGGGAAAGGCCTAGCACCAAATTGCATTGGCCATCTGCTCTAACTTCTGGAGGCAGTCAAAATGATCCTTAGAATTCTTCCATACCTTATTCCTGTGCTGAGATACAGGCTGCTACAACCTGCTGTAAAATGCTTGATTTCAAGAGTGATCGAAACTAATGAAAACATTGTTGGGGTAAAACCTAAAGGGAAAGGCCTAGCACCAAATACAATTTGCCATCTGATCTAACTTCTGGAGGCAGTCAAAATGAGTATTTGAATTCTTCCCTACCTTATTCCTGTGCTGAGATACAGGCTGCTCCAACCTGCTCTAAAATGCTTGATTTCGAGAGTGAGCGAAACTAATGAAAACATTGTTGGTGAAAAACCTAAAGGGAAAGGCCTAGCACCAAATTGCATTGGCCATCTGATCTAACTTCTGGAGGCAGTCAAAATAATCCTTAGAATTCTTCCCTACCTTATTCCTGTGCTGAGATACAGGCTGCTCCAACCTGCTGTAAAATGCTTGATTTCGAGAGTGAGCGAAACTAATGAAAACATTGTTGGGGTAAAACCTAAAGGGAAAGACCTGGCACCAAATACAATTTGCCATCTGATCTAACTTCTGGAGGCAGTCAAAATGATCCTTAGAATTCTTCCCTACCTTATTCCTGTGCTGAGATACAGGCTGCTCCAACCTGCTGTAAAATGCTTGATTTCGAGAGTGATCGAAACTAATGAAAACATTGTTGGGGTAAAACCTAAAGGGAAAGGCCTAGCACCAAATTGCATTGGCCATCTGATCTAACTTCTGGAGGCAGTCAAAATGAGTATTTGAATTCTTCCCTACCTTATTCCTGTGCTGAGATGCAGGCTGCTCCAACCTGCTGTAAAATGCTTGATTTCGAGAGTGATCAAAACTAATGAAAACATTGTTGGCGAAAAACCTAAAGGGAAAGGCCTAGCACCAAATTACATTGGCCATCTGCTCTAACTTCTGGAGGCAGTCAAAATGATCCTTAGAATTCTTCCCTACCTTATTCCTGTGCTGAGATACAGGCTGCTCCAACCTGCTGTAAAATGCTTGATTTCGAGAGTGAGCGAAACTAATGAAAACATTGTTGGGGTAAAACCTAAAGGGAAAGGCCTAGCACCAAATTGCATTGGCCATCTGCTCTAACTTCTGGAGGCAGTCAAAATGAGTATTTGAATTCTTCACTACCTTATTCCTGTGCTGAGATACAGGCTGCTCCAACCTGCTGTAAAATGCTTGATTTCGAGAGTGAGCGAAACTAATGAAAACATTGTTGGGGTAAAACCTAAAGGGAAAGGCCTAGCAACAAATACAATTTGCCATCTGATCTAACTTCTGGAGGCAGTCAAAATGAGTATTTGAATTCTTCCCCACCTTATTCCTCTGCTGAGATACAGGCTGCTCCAACCTGCTGTAAAATGCTTGATTTCAAGAGTGATCGAAACTAATGAAAACATTGTTGGGGTAAAACCTAAAGGGAAAGGTCTAGCACCAAATACAATTTGCCATCTGATCTAACTTCTGGAGGCAGTCAAAATGAGTATTTGAATTCTTCCCTACCTTATTCCTCTGCTGAGATACAGGCTGCTCCAACCTGCTGTAAAATGCTTGATTTCGAGAGTGATCAAAACTAATGAAAACATTGTTGGCAAAAAACCTAAAGGGAAAGGCCTAGCACCAAATTGCATTGGCCATCTGATCTAACTTCTGGAGGCAGTCAAAATGAGTATTTGAATTCCTCCCCACCTTATTCCTCTGCTGAGATACAGGCTGCTCCAACCTGCTGTAAAATGCTTGATTTCAAGAGTGATCGAAACTAATGAAAACATTGTTGGGGTAAAACCTAAAGGGAAAGACCTAGCACCAAATCCAATTTGCCATCTGATCTAACTTTTGGCGGCAGTCAAAATGATCCTTAGAATTCTTCCCTACCTTATTCCTGTGCTGAGATACAGGCTGCTCCAACCTGCTGTAAAATGCTTGATTTCGAGAGTGAGCGAAACTAATGAAAACATTGTTGGGGTAAAACCTAAAGGGAAAGGCCTAGCACCAAATTGCATTGGCCATCTGATCTAACTTCTGGAGGCAGTCAAAATGAGTATTTGAATTCTTCCCTACCTTATTCCTGTGCTGAGATACAGGCTGCTCCAACCTGCTGTAAAATGCTTGATTTCGAGAGTGATCGAAACTAATGAAAACATTGTTGGGGTAAAACCTAAAGGGAAAGGCCTAGCACCAAATACAATTTGCCATCTGATCTAACTTCTGGAGGTAGTCAAAATGAGTATTTGAATTCTTCCCTACCTTATTCCTGTGCTGAGATACAGGCTGCTCCAACCTGCTGTAAAATGCTAGATTTCGAGAGTGATCGAAACTAATGAAAACATTGTTGGGGTAAAACCTAAAGGGAAAGACCTAGCAGCAAATTGCATTGGCCATCTGATCTAACTTCTGGAGGCTGTGAAAATGATCCTTAGAATTCTTCCCTACCTTATTCCTCTGCTGAGATACAGGCTGCTCCAACCTGCTGTAAAATGCTTGATTTCGAGAGTGAGCGAAACTAATGAAAACATTGTTGGGGTAAAACCTAAAGGGAAAGGCCCAGCAGCAAATTGCATTGGCCATCTGATCTAACTTCTGGAGGCAGTCAAAATGATCCTTAGAATTCTTCCCTACCTTATTCCTGTGCTGAGATACAGGCTGCTCCAACCTGCTGTAAAATGCTTGATTTCGAGAGTGAGCGAAACTAATGAAAACATTGTTGGGGTAAAACCTAAAGGGAAAGGCCTAGCACCAAATTGCATTGGCCATCTGATCTAACTTCTGGAGGCAGTCAAAATGAGTATTTGAATTCTTCCCTACCTTATTCCTGTGCTGAGATGCAGGCTGCTCCAACCTGCTGTAAAATGCTTGATTTCAAGAGCGATCAAAACTAATGAAAACATTGTTGGCGAAAAACCTAAAGGGAAAGGCCTAGCACCAAATTGCATTGGCCATCTGATCTAACTTCTGGAGGCAGTCAAAATGATCCTTAGAATACTTCCCTACCTTATTCCTGTGCTGAGATACAGGCTGCTCCAACCTGCTGTAAAATGCTTGATTTCGAGAGTGAGCGAAACTAATGAAAACATTGTTGGGGTAAAACCTAAAGGGAAAGGCCTAGCACCAAATTGCATTGGCCATCTGATCTAACTTCTGGAGGCAGTCAAAATGATCCTTAGAATACTTCCCTACCTTATTCCTGTGCTGAGATACAGGCTGCTCCAACCTGCTGTAAAATGCTTGATTTCGAGAGTGAGCGAAACTAATGAAAACATTGTTGGGGTAAAACCTAAAGGGAAAGACCTAGCACCAAATCCAATTTGCCATCTGATCTAACTTCTGGAGGCAGTCAAAATGATCCTTAGAATTCTTCCCTACCTTATTCCTGTGCTGAGATACAGGCTGCTCCAACCTGCTGTAAAATGCTTGATTTCGAGAGTGAGCGAAACTAATGAAAACATTGTTGGGGTAAAACCTAAAGGGAAAGGCCTAGCACCAAATTGCATTGGCCATCTGATCTAACTTCTGGAGGCAGTCAAAATGAGTATTTGAATTCTTCCCTACCTTATTCCTGTGCTGACATGCAGGCTGCTCCATCCTGCTGTAAAAAGCTTGATTTCGAGAGCGATCAAAACTAATGAAAACATTGTTGGGGTAAAACCTAAAGGGAAAGGCCTAGCACCAAATTGCATTGGCCATCTGATCTAACTTCTGGAGGCAGTCAAAATGATCCTTAGAATTCTTCCCTACCTTATTCCTGTGCTGAGATACAGGCTGCTCCAACCTGCTGTAAAATGCTTGATTTCGAGAGTGAGCGAAACTAATGAAAACATTGTTGGGGTAAAACCTAAAGGGAAAGGCCTAGCACCAAATTGCATTGGCCATCTGCTCTAACTTCTGGAGGCAGTCAAAATGATCCTTAGAATTCTTCCATACCTTATTCCTGTGCTGAGATACAGGCTGCTACAACCTGCTGTAAAATGCTTGATTTCAAGAGTGATCGAAACTAATGAAAACATTGTTGGGGTAAAACCTAAAGGGAAAGGCCTAGCACCAAATACAATTTGCCATCTGATCTAACTTCTGGAGGCAGTCAAAATGAGTATTTGAATTCTTCCCTACCTTATTCCTGTGCTGAGATACAGGCTGCTCCAACCTGCTCTAAAATGCTTGATTTCGAGAGTGAGCGAAACTAATGAAAACATTGTTGGTGAAAAACCTAAAGGGAAAGGCCTAGCACCAAATTGCATTGGCCATCTGATCTAACTTCTGGAGGCAGTCAAAATAATCCTTAGAATTCTTCCCTACCTTATTCCTGTGCTGAGATACAGGCTGCTCCAACCTGCTGTAAAATGCTTGATTTCGAGAGTGAGCGAAACAAATGAAAACATTGTTGGGGTAAAACCTAAAGGGAAAGGCCTAGCACCAAATTGCATTGGCCATCTGATCTAACTTCTGGAGGCAGTCAAAATGATCCTTAGAATTCTTCCCTACCTTATTCCTGTGCTGAGATACAGGCTGCTCCAACCTGCTGTAAAATGCTTGATTTCGAGAGTGAGCGAAACTAATGAAAACATTGTTGGGGTAAAACCTAAAGGGAAAGGCCTAGCACCAAATTGCATTGGCCATCTGATCTAACTTCTGGAGGCAGTCAAAATGATCCTTAGAATTCTTCCCTACCTTATTCCTGTGCTGAGATACAGGCTGCTCCAACCTGCTGTAAAATGCTTGATTTCGAGAGTGAGCGAAACTAATGAAAACATTGTTGGGGTAAAACCTAAAGGGAAAGACCTAGCACCAAATACAATTTGCCATCTGATCTAACTTCTGGAGGCAGTCAAAATGAGTATTTGAATTCTTCCCTACCTTATTCCTCTGCTGAGATACAGGCTGCTCCAACCTGCTGTAAAATGCTTGATTTCGAGAGTGAGCGAAACTAATGAAAACATTGTTGGGGTAAAACCTAAAGGGAAAGACCTAGCACCAAATTCCATTGGCCATCTGATCTAACTACTGGAGGCAGTCAAAATGATCCTTAGAATTCTTCCCTACCTTATTCCTGTGCTGAGATACAGGCTGCTCCAACCTGCTGTAAAATGCTTGATTTCGAGAGTAAGTGAAACTAATGAAAACATTGTTGGGGTAAAACTAAAGGGAAAGGCCTAGCACCAAATTCCATTGGCCATCTGATCTAACTTCTGGAGGCAGTCAAAATGATCCTTAGAATTCTTCCCTACCTTATTCCTGTGCTGAGATACAGGCTGCTCCAACCTGCTGTAAAATGCTTGATTTCGAGAGTGAGCGAAACTAATGAAAACATTGTTGGGGTAAAACCTAAAGGGAAAGGCCTAGTACCAAATTTCATTGGCCATCTGATCTAACTTCTGGAGGCAGTCAAAATGATCCTTAGAATTCTTCCCTACCTTATTCCTGTGCTGAGATACAGGCTGCTCCAACCTGCTGTAAAATGCTTGATTTCGAGAGTGAGCGAAACTAATGAAAACATTGTTGGGGTAAAACCTAAAGGGAAAGGCCTAGCACCAAATTCCATTGGCCATCTGATCTAACTTCTGGAGGCAGTCAAAATGATCCTTAGAATTCTTCCCTACCTTATTCCTGTGCTGAGATACAGGCTGCTCCAACCTGCTGTAAAATGCTTGATTTCGAGAGTGAGCGAAACTAATGAAAACATTGTTGGGGTAAAACCTAAAGGGAAAGGCCTAGCACCAAATTTCATTGGCCATCTGATCTAACTTCTGGAGGCAGTCAAAATGATCCTTAGAATTCTTCCCTACCTTATTCCTGTGCTGAGATACAGGCTGCTCCAACCTGCTGTAAAATGCTTGATTTCGAGAGTGAGCGAAACTAATGAAAACATTGTTGGGGTAAAACCTAAAGGGAAAGGCCTAGCACCAAATTCCATTGGCCAACTGATCTAACTTCTGGAGGCAGTCAAAATGAGTATTTGAATTCTTCCCTACCTTATTCCTGTGCTGAGATGCAGGCTGCTCCAACCTGCTGTAAAATGCTGGATTTCGAGAGTGATCAAAACTAATGAAAACATTGTTGGCGAAAAAACTAAAGGGAAAGGCCTAGCACCAAATTGCATTGGCCATCTGATCTAACTTCTGGAGGCAGTCAAAATGATCCTTAGAATTCTTCCCTACCTTATTCCTGTGCTGAGATACAGGCTGCTCCAACCTGCTGTAAAATGCTTGATTTCGAGAGTGAGCGAAACTAATGAAAACATTGTTGGGGTAAAACCTAAAGGGAAAGGCCTAGCACCAAATTGCATTGGCCATCTGATCTAACTTCTGGAGGCAGTCAAAATGAGTATTTGAATTCTTCCCTACCTTATTCCTGTGCTGAGATACAGGCTGCTCCAACCTGCTGTAAAATACTTGATTTCGAGAGTGAGCAAAACTAATGAAAACATTGTTGGGGTAAAACCTAAAGGGAAAGGCCTAGCACCAAATTGCATTGGCCATCTGATCTAACTTCTGGAGGCAGTCAAAATGATCCTTAGAATTCTTCCCTACCTTATTCCTGTGCTGAGATACAGGCTGCTCCAACCTGTTGTAAAATGCTTGATTTCGAGAGCGATCGAAACTAATGAAAACATTGTTGGGGTAAAACCTAAAGGGAAAGGCCTAGCACCAAATTGCATTGGCCATCTGATCTAACTTCTGGAGGCAGTCAAAATGAGTATTTGAATTCTTCCCTACCTTATTCCTGTGCTGAGATACAGGCTGCTCCAACCTGCTGTAAAATGCTTGATTTCCAGAGTGAGCGAAAGTAATGAAAACATTGTTGGGGTAAAACCTAAAGGGAAAGACCTAGCACCAAATACAATTTGCCATCTGATCTAACTTCTGGAGGCAGTCAAAATGAGTATTTGAATTCTTCCCTACCTTATTCCTCTGCTGAGATACAGGCTGCTCCAACCTGCTGTAAAATGCTTGATTTCAAGAGTGAGCGAAACTAATGAAAACATTGTTGGGGTAAAACCTAAAGGGAAAGACCTAGCACCAAATACAGTTTGCCATCTGATCTAACTTCTGGAGGCAGTCAAAATGAGTATTTGAATTCTTCCCTACCTTATTCCTGTGCTGAGATACAGGCTGCTCCAACCTGCTGTAAAATGCTTGATTTCGAGAGTGAGCGAAACTAATGAAAACATTGTTGGGGTAAAACCTAAAGGGAAAGGCCTAGCACCAAATTGCATTGGCCATCTGATCTAACTTCTGGAGGCAGTCAAAATGATCCTTAGAATTCTTCCCTACCTTATTCCTGTGCTGAGATACAGGCTGCTCCAACCTGCTGTAAAATGCTTGATTTCGAGAGTGAGCGAAACTAATGAAAACATTGTTGGGGTAAAACCTAAAGGGAAAGACCTAGCACCAACTACAATTTGCCATCTGATCTAACTTCTGGAGGCAGTCAAAATGAGTATTTGAATTCATCCCCACCTTATTCCTGTGCTGAGATACAGGCTGCTCCAACCTGCTGTAAAATGCTTGATTTAGAGAGTGATCAAAACTAATGAAAACATTGTTGGGGTAAAACCTAAAGGGAAAGACCTAGCACCAAATTGCATTGGCCATCTGATCTAACTTCTGGAGGCAGTCAAAATGAGTATTTGAATTCTTCCCTACCTTATTCCTGTGCTGAGATACAGGCTGCTCCAACCTGCTGTAAAATGCTTGATTTCGAGAGTGAGCGAAACTAATGAAAACATTGTTGGTGTAAAACCTAAAGGGAAAGACCTAGCACCAAATACAATTTGCCATCTGATCTAACTTCTGGAGGCAGTCAAAATGATCCTTAGAATTCTTCCCTACCTTATTCCTGTGCTGAGATACAGGCTGCTCCAACCTGCTGTAAAATGCTTGATTTCGAGAGTGATCGAAACTAATGAAAACATTGTTGGGGTAAAACCTAAAGGGAAAGGCCTAGCACCAAATTGCATTGGCCATCTGATCTAACTTCTGGAGGCAGTCAAAATGAGTATTTGAATTCTTCCCTACCTTATTCCTGTGCTGAGATACAGGCTGCTCCAACCTGCTGTAAAATGCTTGATTTCGAGAGTGAGCGAAACTAATGAAAACATTGTTGGGGTAAAACCTAAAGGGAAAGACCTAGCACCAAATACAATTTGCCATCTGATCTAACTTCTGGAGGCAGTCAAAATGAGTATTTGAATTCTTCCCTACCTTATTCCTGTGCTGAGATACAGGCTGCTCCAACCTGCTGTAAAATGCTTGATTTCGAGAGTGAGCGAAACTAATGAAAACATTGTTGGGGTAAAACCTAAAGGGAAAGGCCTAGCACCAAATTCCATTGGCCATCTGATCTAACTTCTGGAGGCAGTCAAAATGATCCTTAGAATTCTTCCCTACCTTATTCCTGTGCTGAGATACAGGCTGCTCCAACCTGCTGTAAAATGCTTGATTTCGAGAGTGAGCGAAACTAATGAAAACATTGTTGGGGTAAAACCTAAAGGGAAAGACCTAGCACCAAATACAATTTGCCATCTGATCTAACTTCTGGAGGCAGTCAAAATGAGTATTTGAATTCTTCCCTACCTTATTCCTGTGCTGAGATGCAGGCTGCTCCAACCTGCTGTAAAATGCTTGATTTCGAGAGTGATCAAAACAAATGAAAACATTGTTGGCGAAAAACCTAAAGGGAAAGGCCTAGCACCAAATTGCATTGGCCATCTGATCTAACTTCTGGAGGCAGTCAAAATGATCCTTAGAATTCTTCCCTACCTTATTCCTGTGCTGAGATACAGGCTGCTCCAACCTGCTGTAAAATGCTTGATTTCGAGAGTGAGCGAAACTAATGAAAACATTGCTGGGGTAAAACCTAAAGGGAAAGGCCTAGCACCAAATTGCATTGGCCATCTGATCTAACTTCTGGAGGCAGTCAAAATGATCCTTAGAATTCTTCCCTACCTTATTCCTGTGCTGAGATACAGGCTGCTCCAACCTGCTGTAAAATGCTTGATTTCGAGAGTGATCGAAACTAATGAAAACATTGTTGGGGTAAAACCTAAAGGGAAAGGCCTAGCACCAAATTGCATTGGCCATCTGATCTAACTTCTGGAGGCAGTCAAAATGATCCTTAGAATTCTTCCCTACCTTATTCCTGTGCTGAGATACAGGCTGCTCCAACCTGCTGTAAAATGCTTGATTTCAAGAGCGATCGAAACTAATGAAAACATTTTTGGGGTAAAACCTAAAGGGAAAGGCCTAGCACCAAATTGCATTGGCCATCTGATCTAACTTCTGGAGGCAGTCAAAATGAGTATTTGAATTCTTCCCTACCTTATTCCTGTGCTGAGATGCAGGCTGCTCCAACCTGCTGTAAAATGCTTGATTTCGAGAGCGATCAAAACTAATGAAAACTTTGTTGGCGAAAAACCTAAAGGGAAAGGCCTAGCACCAAATTGCATTGGCCATCTGATCTAACTTCTGGAGGCAGTCAAAATGATCCTTAGAATTCTTCCCTACCTTATTCCTGTGCTGAGATACAGGCTGCTCCAACCTGCGGTAAAATGCTTGATTTCGAGAGTGAGCGAAACTAATGAAAACATTGTTGGGGTAAAACCTAAAGGGAAAGACCTGGCACCAAATACAATTTGCCATCTGATCTAACTTCTGGAGGCAGTCAAAATGATCCTTAGAATTCTTCCCTACCTTATTCCTGTGCTGAGATACAGGCTGCTCCAACCTGCTGTAAAATGCTTGATTTCGAGAGTGAGCGAAACTAATGAAAACATTGTTGGGGTAAAACCTAAAGGGAAAGGCCTAGCACCAAATTGCATTGGCCATCTGATCTAACTTCTGGAGGCAGTCAAAATGAGTATTTGAATTCTTCCCTACCTTATTCCTGTGCTGAGATGCAGGCTGCTCCAACCTGCTGTAAAATGCTTGATTTCGAGAGTGATCAAAACTAATGAAAACATTGTTGGCGAAAAACCTAAAGGGAAAGGCCTAGCACCAAATTGCATTGGCCATCTGCTCTAACTTCTGGAGGCAGTCAAAATGATCCTTAGAATTCTTCCCTACCTTATTCCTGTGCTGAGATACAGGCTGCTCCAACCTGCTGTAAAATGCTTGATTTCGAGAGTGAGCGAAACTAATGAAAACATTGTTGGGGTAAAACCTAAAGGGAAAGACCTAGCACCAAATACAATTTGCCATCTGATCTAACTTCTGGAGGCAGTCAAAATGAGTATTTGAATTCTTCCCTACCTTATTCCTCTGCTGAGATACAGGCTGCTCCAACCTGCTGTAAAATGCTTGATTTCGAGAGTGATCAAAACTAATGAAAACATTGTTGGCGAAAAACCTAAAGGGAAAGGCCTAGCACCAAATTGCATTGGCCATCTGATCTAACTTCTGGAGGCAGTCAAAATGAGTATTTGAATTCTTCCCCACCTTATTCCTCTGCTGAGATACAGGCTGCTCCAACCTGCTGTAAAATGCTTGATTTCAAGAGTGATCGAAACTAATGAAAACATTGTTGGGGTAAAACCTAAAGGGAAAGACCTAGCACCAAATCCAATTTGCCATCTGATCTAACTTTTGGCGGCAGTCAAAATGATCCTTAGAATTCTTCCCTACCTTATTCCTGTGCTGAGATACAGGCTGCTCCAACCTGCTGTAAAATGCTTGATTTCGAGAGTGAGCGAAACTAATGAAAACATTGTTGGGGTAAAACCTAAAGGGAAAGGCCTAGCACCAAATTGCATTGGCCATCTGATCTAACTTCTGGAGGCAGTCAAAATGAGTATTTGAATTCTTCCCTACCTTATTCCTGTGCTGAGATACAGGCTGCTCCAACCTGCTGTAAAATGCTTGATTTCGAGAGTGATCGAAACTAATGAAAACATTGTTGGGGTAAAACCTAAAGGGAAAGGCCTAGCACCAAATACAATTTGCCATCTGATCTAACTTCTGGAGGTAGTCAAAATGAGTATTTGAATTCTTCCCTACCTTATTCCTCTGCTGAGATACAGGCTGCTCCAACCTGCTGTAAAATGCTTGATTTCGAGAGTGAGCGAAACTAATGAAAACATTGTTGGGGTAAAACCTAAAGGGAAAGGCCTAGCAGCAAATTGCATTGGCCATCTGATCTAACTTCTGGAGGCTGTGAAAATGATCCTTAGAATTCTTCCCTACCTTATTCCTCTGCTGAGATACAGGCTGCTCCAACCTGCTGTAAAATGCTTGATTTCGAGAGTGAGCGAAACTAATGAAAACATTGTTGGGGTAAAACCTAAAGGGAAAGGCCTAGCAGCAAATTGCATTGGCCATCTGATCTAACTTCTGGAGGCAGTCAAAATGATCCTTAGAATTCTTCCCTACCTTATTCCTCTGCTGAGATACAGGCTGCTCCAACCTGCTGTAAAATGCTTGATTTCGAGAGTGAGCGAAACTAATGAAAACATTGTTGGGGTAAAACCTAAAGGGAAAGGCCTAGCACGAAATTGCATTGGCCATCTGATCTAACTTCTGGAGGCAGTCAAAATGAGTATTTGAATTCTTCCCTACCTTATTCCTGTGCTGAGATGCAGGCTGCTCCAACCTGCTGTAAAATGCTTGATTTCGAGAGCGATCAAAACTAATGAAAACATTGTTGGCGAAAAACCTAAAGGGAAAGGCCTAGCACCAAATTGCATTGGCCATCTGATCTAACTTCTGGAGGCAGTCAAAATGATCCTTAGAATACTTCCCTACCTTATTCCTGTGCTGAGATACAGGCTGCTCCAACCTGCTGTAAAATGCTTGATTTCGAGAGTGAGCGAAACTAATGAAAACATTGTTGGGGTAAAACCTAAAGGGAAAGGCCTAGCACCAAATTGCATTGGTCATCTGATCTAACTTCTGGAGGCAGTCAAAATGAGTATTTGAATTCTTCCCTACCTTATTCCTGTGCTGAGATGCAGGCTGCTCCAACCTGCTGTAAAAAGCTTGATTTCGAGAGCGATCAAAACTAATGAAAACATTGTTGGCGAAAAACCTAAAGGGAAAGGCCTAGCACCAAATTGCATTGGCCATCTGATCTAACTTCTGGAGGCAGTCAAAATGATCCTTAGAATTCTTCCCTACCTTATTCCTGTGCTGAGATACAGGCTGCTCCAACCTGCTGTAAAATGCTTGATTTCGAGAGTGAGCGAAACTAATGAAAACATTGTTGGGGTAAAACCTAAAGGGAAAGGCCTAGCACCAAATTGCATTGGCCATCTGATCTAACTTCTGGAGGCAGTCAAAATGATCCTTAGAATTCTTCCCTACCTTATTCCTGTGCTGAGATACAGGCTGCTCCAACCTGCTGTAAAATGCTTGATTTCGAGAGTGAGCGAAACTAATGAAAACATTGTTGGGGTAAAACCTAAAGGGAAAGGCCTAGCACCAAATTGCATTGGCCATCTGATCTAACTTCTGGAGGCAGTCAAAATGATCCTTAGAATTCTTCCCTACCTTATTCCTGTGCTGAGATACAGGCTGCTCCAACCTGCTGTAAAATGCTTGATTTCGAGAGTGAGCGAAACTAATGAAAACATTGTTGGGGTAAAACCTAAAGGGAAAGGCCTAGCACCAAATTGCATTGGCCATCTGATCTAACTTCTGGAGGCAGTCAAAATGATCCTTAGAATTCTTCCCTACCTTATTCCTGTGCTGAGATACAGGCTGCTCCAACCTGCTGTAAAATGCTTGATTTCGAGAGTGATCGAAACTAATGAAAACATTGTTGGGGTAAAACCTAAAGGGAAAGACCTAGCACCAAATACAATTTGCCATCTGATCTAACTTCTGGAGGCAGTCAAAATGAGTATTTGAATTCTTCCCTACCTTATTCCTCTGCTGAGATACAGGCTGCTCCAACCTGCTGTAAAATGCTTGATTTCGAGAGTGAGCGAAACTAATGAAAACATTGTTGGGGTAAAACCTAAAGGGAAAGGCCTAGCACCAAATTGCATTGGCCATCTGCTCTAACTTCTGGAGGCAGTCAAAATGATCCTTAGAATTCTTCCATACCTTATTCCTGTGCTGAGATACAGGCTGCTACAACCTGCTGTAAAATGCTTGATTTCAAGAGTGATCGAAACTAATGAAAACATTGTTGGGGTAAAACCTAAAGGGAAAGACCTAGCACCAAATACAATTTGCCATCTGATCTAACTTCTGGAGGCAGTCAAAATGAGTATTTGAATTCTTCCCTACCTTATTCCTGTGCTGAGATACAGGCTGCTCCAACCTGCTGTAAAGTGCTTGATTACGAGAGTGAGCGAAACTAATGAAAACATTGTTGGTGAAAAACCTAAAGGGAAAGGCCTAGCACCAAATTGCATTGGCCATCTGATCTAACTTCTGGAGGCAGTCAAAATGATCCTTAGAATTCTTCCCTACCTTATTCCTGTGCTGAGATACAGGCTGCTCCAACCTGCTGTAAAATGCTTGATTTCGAGAGTGAGCGAAACTAATGAAAACATTGTTGGGGTAAAACCTAAAGGGAAAGGCCTAGCACCAAATTGCATTGGCCATCTGATCTAACTTCTGGAGGCAGTCAAAATGATCCTTAGAATTCTTCCCTACCTTATTCCTGTGCTGAGATACAGGCTGCTCCAACCTGCTGTAAAATGCTTGATTTCGAGAGTGATCAAAACTAATGAAAACATTGTTGGGGTAAAACCTAAAGGGAAAGGCCTAGCACCAAATTGCATTGGCCATCTGATCTAACTTCTGGAGGCAGTCAAAATGATCCTTAGAATTCTTCCCTACCTTATTCCTGTGCTGAGATACAGGCTGCTCCAACCTGCTGTAAAATGCTTGATTTCGAGAGTGATCGAAACTAATGAAAACATTGTTGGGGTAAAACCTAAAGGGAAAGACCTAGCACCAAATACAATTTGCCATCTGATCTAACTTCTGGAGGCAGTCAAAATGAGTATTTGAATTCTTCCCTACCTTATTCCTCTGCTGAGATACAGGCTGCTCCAACCTGCTGTAAAATGCTTGATTTCGAGAGTGATCGAAACTAATGAAAACATTGTTGGGGTAAAACCTAAAGGGAAAGGCCTAGCACCAAATTCCATTGGCCATCTGATCTAACTACTGGAGGCAGTCAAAATGATCCTTAGAATTCTTCCCTACCTTATTCCTGTGCTGAGATACAGGCTGCTCCAACCTGCTGTAAAATGCTTGATTTCGAGAGTGAGCGAAACTAATGAAAACATTGTTGGGGTAAAACCTAAAGGGAAAGGCCTAGCACCAAATTGCATTGGCCATCTGCTCTAACTTCTGGAGGCAGTCAAAATGATCCTTAGAATTCTTCCCTACCTTATTCCTGTGCTGAGATACAGGCTGCTCCAACCTGCTGTAAAATGCTTGATTTCGAGAGTGAGCGAAACTAATGAAAACATTGTTGGGGTAAAACCTAAAGGGAAAGGCCTAGCACCAAATTTCATCGGCCATCTGATCTAACTTCTGGAGGCAGTCAAAATGATCCTTAGAATTCTTCCCTACCTTATTCCTGTGCTGAGATACAGGCTGCTCCAACCTGCTGTAAAATGCTTGATTTCGAGAGTGAGCGAAACTAATGAAAACATTGTTGGGGTAAAACCTAAAGGGAAAGGCCTAGCACCAAATTCCATTGGCCATCTGATCTAACTTCTGGAGGCAGTCAAAATGAGTATTTGAATTCTTCCCTACCTTATTCCTGTGCTGAGATGCAGGCTGCTCCAACCTGCTGTAAAATGCTTGATTTCGAGAGTGATCAAAACTAATGAAAACATTGTTGGCGAAAAGCCTAAAGGGAAAGGCCTAGCACCAAATTGCATTGGCCATCTGATCTAACTTCTGGAGGCAGTCAAAATGATCCTTAGAATTCTTCCCTACCTTATTCCTGTGCTGAGATACAGGCTGCTCCAACCTGCTGTAAAATGCTTGATTTCGAGAGTGAGCGAAACTAATGAAAACATTGTTGGGGTAAAACCTAAAGGGAAAGGCCTAGCACCAAATTGCATTGGCCATCTGATCTAACTTCTGGAGGCAGTCAAAATGATCCTTAGAATTCTTCCCTACCTTATTCCTCTGCTGAGATACAGGCTGCTCCAACCTGCTGTAAAATGCTTGATTTCGAGAGCGATCAAAACTAATGAAAACATTGTTGGCGAAAAACCTAAAGGGAAAGGCCTAGCACCAAATTGCATTGGCCATCTGATCTAACTTCTGGAGGCAGTCAAAATGATCCTTAGAATTCTTCCCTACCTTATTCCTGTGCTGAGATACAGGCTGCTCCAACCTGCTGTAAAATGCTTGATTTCGAGAGTGAGCGAAACTAATGAAAACATTGTTGGGGTAAAACCTAAAGGGAAAGACCTAGCACCAAATACAATTTGCCATCTGATCTAACTTCTGGAGGCAGTCAAAATGATCCTTAGAATTCTTCCCTACCTTATTCCTGTGCTGAGATACAGGCTGCTCCAACCTGCTGTAAAATGCTTGATTTCGAGAGTGAGCGAAACTAATGAAAACATTGTTGGGGTAAAACCTAAAGGGAAAGGCCTAGCACCAAATTCCATTGGCCATCTGATCTAACTTCTGGAGGCAGTCAAAATGAGTATTTGAATTCTTCCCTACCTTATTCCTGTGCTGAGATACAGGCTGCTCCAACCTGCTGTAAAATGCTTGATTTCGAGAGTGATCGAAACTAATGAAAACATTGTTGGGGTAAGACCTAAAGGGAAAGGCCTAGCACCAAATTGCATTGGCCATCTGCTCTAACCTCTGGAGGCAGTCAAAATGATCCTTAGAATTCTTCCCTACCTTATTCCTGTGCTGAGATACAGGCTGCTCCAACCTGCTGTAAAATGCTTGATTTCAAGAGTGATCCAAACTAATGAAAACATTGTTGGGGTAAAACCTAAAGGGAAAGACCTAGCACCAAATACAATTTGCCATCTGATCTA
The DNA here is from genome assembly GCF_026170545.1 of Melanerpes formicivorus. Classification (NCBI taxonomy): domain Eukaryota; kingdom Metazoa; phylum Chordata; class Aves; order Piciformes; family Picidae; genus Melanerpes; species Melanerpes formicivorus. The sequence goes on along the minus strand of NW_027142625.1, from coordinate 29,145 downwards.
ACTTCTGGAGGCAGTCAAAATGAGTATTTGAATTCTTCCCTACCTTATTCCTGTGCTGAGATACAGGCTGCTCCAACCTGCTGTAAAATGCTTGATATCGAGAGTGATCAAAACTAATGAAAACATTGTTGGCGAAAAACCTAAAGGGAAAGGCCTAGCACCAAATTGCATTGGCCATCTGATCTAACTTCTGGAGGCAGTCAAAATGATCCTTAGAATTCTTCCCTACCTTATTCCTTTGCTGAGATACAGGCTGCTACAACCTGCTGTAAAATGCTTGATTTCGAGAGTGATCGAAACTAATGAAAACATTGTTGGGGTAAAACCTAAAGGGAAAGGCCTAGCACCAAATTGCATTGGCCATCTGATCTAACTTCTGGAGGCAGTCAAAATGAGTATTTGAATTCTTCCCTACCTTATTCCTGTGCTGAGATACAGGCTGCTCCAACCTGCTGTAAAATGCTTGATTTCGAGAGTGAGCAAAACTAATGAAAACATTGTTGGGGTAAAACCTAAAGGGAAAGGCCTAGCACCAAATTGCATTGGCCATCTGATCTAACTTCTGGAGGCAGTCAAAATGATCCTTAGAATTCTTCCCTACCTTATTCCTGTGCTGAGATACAGGCTGCTCCAACCTGTTGTAAAATGCTTGATTTCGAGAGCGATCGAAACTAATGAAAACATTGTTGGGGTAAAACCTAAAGGGAAAGGCCTAGCACCAAATTGCATTGGCCATCTGATCTAACTTCTGGAGGCAGTCAAAATGAGTATTTGAATTCTTCCCTACCTTATTCCTGTGCTGAGATACAGGCTGCTCCAACCTGCTGTAAAATGCTTGATTTCCAGAGTGAGCGAACGTAATGAAAACATTGTTGGGGTAAAACCTAAAGGGAAAGACCTAGCACCAAATACAATTTGCCATCTGATCTAACTTCTGGAGGCAGTCAAAATGAGTATTTGAATTCTTCCCTACCTTATTCCTCTGCTGAGATACAGGCTGCTCCAACCTGCTGTAAAATGCTTGATTTCGAGAGTGAGCGAAACTAATGAAAACATTGTTGGGGTAAAACCTAAAGGGAAAGACCTAGCACCAAATACAGTTTGCCATCTGATCTAACTTCTGGAGGCAGTCAAAATGATCCTTAGAATTCTTCCCTACCTTATTCCTGTGCTGAGATACAGGCTGCTCCAACCTGCTGTAAAATGCTTGATTTCGAGAGTGAGCGAAACTAATGAAAACATTGTTGGGGTAAAACCTAAAGGGAAAGGCCTAGCACCAAATTGCATTGGCCATCTGATCTAACTTCTGGAGGCAGTCAAAATGATCCTTAGAATTCTTCCCTACCTTATTCCTGTGCTGAGATACAGGCTGCTCCAACCTGCTGTAAAATGCTTGATTTCGAGAGTGAGCGAAACTAATGAAAACATTGTTGGGGTAAAACCTAAAGGGAAAGACCTAGCACCAACTACAATTTGCCATCTGATCTAACTTCTGGAGGCAGTCAAAATGAGTATTTGAATTCATCCCCACCTTATTCCTGTGCTGAGATACAGGCTGCTCCAACCTGCTGTAAAATGCTTGATTTCGAGAGTGATCAAAACTAATGAAAACATTGTTGGGGTAAAACCTAAAGGGAAAGACCTAGCACCAAATTGCATTGGCCATCTGATCTAACTTCTGGAGGCAGTCAAAATGAGTATTTGAATTCTTCCCTACCTTATTCCTCTGCTGAGATACAGGCTGCTCCAACCTGCTGTAAAATGCTTGATTTCGAGAGTGAGCGAAACTAATGAAAACATTGTTGGGGTAAAACCTAAAGGGAAAGGCCTAGCACCAAATACAATTTGCCATCTGATCTAACTTCTGGAGGCAGTCAAAATGAGTATTTGAATTCTTCCCCACCTTATTCCTGTGCTGAGATACAGGCTGCTCCAACCTGCTGTAAAATGCTTGATTTTGAGAGTGAGCGAAACTAATGAAAACATTGTTGGGCTAAAACCTAAAGGGAAAGACCTAGCACCAAATACAATTTGCCATCTGATCTAACTTCTGGAGGCAGTCAAAATGATCCTTAGAATTCTTCCCTACCTTATTCCTGTGCTGAGATACAGGCTGCTCCAACCTGCTGTAAAATGCTTGATTTCGAGAGTGATCGAAACTAATGAAAACATTGCTGGGGTAAAACCTAAAGGGAAAGGCCTAGCACCAAATTGCATTGGCCATCTGATCTAACATCTGGAGGCAGTCAAAATGAGTATTTGAATTCTTCCCTACCTTATTCCTGTGCTGAGATACAGGCTGCTCCAACCTGCTGTAAAATGCTTGATTTCGAGAGTGAGCGAAACTAATGAAAACATTGTTGGGGTAAAACCTAAAGGGAAAGGCCTAGCATCAAATTGCATTGGCCATCTGATCTAACTTCTGGAGGCAGTCAAAATGATCCTTAGAATTCTTCCCTACCTTATTCCTGTGCTGAGATACAGGCTGCTCCAACCTGCTGTAAAATGCTTGATTTCGAGAGTGATCGAAACTAATGAAAACATTGTTGGGGTAAAACCTAAAGGGAAAGGCCTAGCACCAAATTGCATTGGCCATCTGATCTAACTTCTGGAGGCAGTCAAAATGATCCTTAGAATTCTTCCCTACCTTATTCCTGTGCTGAGATACAGGCTGCTCCAACCTGCTGTAAAATGCTTGATTTCAAGAGCGATCGAAACTAATGAAAACATTTTTGGGGTAAAACCTAAAGGGAAAGGCCTAGCACCAAATTGCATTGGCCATCTGATCTAACTTCTGGAGGCAGTCAAAATGAGTATTTGAATTCTTCCCTACCTTATTCCTGTGCTGAGATACAGGCTGCTCCAACCTGCTGTAAAATGCTTGATTTCAAGAGTGAGCGAAACTAATGAAAACATTGTTGGGATAAAACCTAAAGGGAAAGACCTAGCACCAAATACAATTTGCCATCTGATCTAACTTCTGGAGGCAGTCAAAATGATCCTTAGAATTCTTCCCTACCTTATTCCTGTGCTGAGATACAGGCTGCTCCAACCTGCTGTAAAATGCTTGATTTCGAGAGTGAGCAAAACTAATGAAAACATTGTTGGGGTAAAACCTAAAGGGAAAGACCTAGCACCAAATACAATTTGCCATCTGATCTAACTTCTGGAGGCAGTCAAAATGAGTATTTGAATTCTTCCCTACCTTATTCCTGTGCTGAGATACAGGCTGCTCCAACCTGCTGTAAAATGCTTGATTTCGAGAGTGATCGAAACTAATGAAAACATTGTTGGGGTAAAACCTAAAGGGAAAGGCCTAGCACCAAATTGCATTGGCCATCTGATCTAACTTCTGGAGGCAGTCGAAATGATCCTTTGAATTCTTCCCTACCTTATTCCTGTGCTGAGATACAGGCTGCTCCAACCTGCTGTAAAATGCTTGATTTCGAGAGTGAGCGAAACTAATGAAAACATTGTTGGGGTAAAACCTAAAGGGAAAGGCCTAGCACCAAATTGCATTGGCCATCTGATCTAACTTCTGGAGGCAGTCAAAATGATCCTTAGAATTCTTCCCTACCTTATTCCTGTGCTGAGATACAGGCTGCTCCAACCTGCTGTAAAATGCTTGATTTCGAGAGTGAGCGAAACTAATGAAAACATTGTTGGGGTAAAACCTAAAGGGAAACGTCTAGCACCAAATTTCATTGGCCATCTGATCTAACTTCTGGAGGCAGTCAAAATGAGTATTTGAATTCTTCCCTACCTTATTCCTGTGCTGAGATACAGGCTGCTCCAACCTGCTGTAAAATGCTTGATTTCGAGAGTGAGCGAAACTAATGAAAACATTGTTGGGGTAAAACCTAAAGGGAAAGACCTAGCACCAAATACAATTTGCCATCTGATCTAACTTCTGGAGGCAGTCAAAATGAGTATTTGAATTCATCCCCACCTTATTCCTGTGCTGAGATACAGGCTGCTCCAACCTGCTGTGAAATGCTTGATATCGAGAGTGATCGAAACTAATGAAAACATTGTTGGGGTAAAACCTAAAGGGAAAGACCTAGCACCAAATACAATTTGCCATCTCATCTAACTTCTGGAGGCAGTCAAAATGAGTATTTGAATTCTTCCCTACATTATTCCTCTGCTGAGATACAGGCTGCTCCAACCTGCTGTAAAATGCTTGATTTCGAGAGTGGTCAAAACTAATGAAAACATTGTTGGCGCAAAACCTAAAGGGAAAGGCCTAGCACCAAATTGCATTGACCATCTGATCTAACTTCTGGAGGCAGTCAAAATGATCCTGAGAATCCTTCCCTACCTTATTCCTGTGCTGAGATACAGGCTGCTCCAACCTGCTGTAAAATGCTTGATTTCGAGAGTGAGCGAAACTAATGAAAACATTGTTGGGGTAAAACCTAAAGGGAAAGACCTAGCACCAAATACAATTTGCCATCTGATCTAACTTCTGGAGGCAGTCAAAATGAGTATTTGAATTCTTCCCCACCTTATTCCTGTGCTGAGATACAGGCTGCTCCAACCTGCTGTAAAATGCTTGATTTCGAGAGTGAGCGAAACTAATGAAAACATTGTTGGGCTAAAACCTAAAGGGAAAGACCTAGCACCAAATACAATTTGCCATCTGATCTAACTTCTGGAGGCAGTCAAAATGAGCCTTAGAATTCTTCCCTACCTTATTCCTGTGCTGAGATACAGGCTGCTCCAACCTGCTGTAAAATGCTTGATTTCGAGAGTGATCGAAACTAATGAAAACATTGTTGGGGTAAAACCTAAAGGGAAAGGCCTAGCACCAAATTGCATTGGCCATCTGATCTAACTTCTGGAGGCAGTCAAAATGAGTATTTGAATTCTTCCCTACCTTATTCCTGTGCTGAGATACAGGCTGCTCCAACCTGCTGTAAAATGCTTGATTTCGAGAGTGAGCGAAACTAATGAAAACATTGTTGGGGTAAAACCTAAAGGGAAAGACCTAGCACCAAATACAATTTGCCATCTGATCTAACTTCTGGAGGCAGTCAAAATGAGTATTTGAATTCTTCCCTACCTTATTCCTGTGCTGAGATACAGGCTGCTCCAACCTGCTGTAAAATGCTTGATTTCGAGAGTGATCGAAACTAATGAAAACATTGTTGGGGTAAAACCTAAAGGGAAAGGCCTAGCACTAAATTCCATTGCCCATCTGATCTAACTTCTGGAGGCAGTCAAAATGATCCTTAGAATTCTTCCCTACCTTATTCCTGTGCTGAGATACAGGCTGCTCCAACCTGCTGTAAAATGCTTGATTTCGAGAGTGAGCGAAACTAATGAAAACATTGTTGGGGTAAAACCTAAAGGGAAAGGCCTAGCACCAAATTCCATTGGCCATCTGATCTAACTTCTGGAGGCAGTCAAAATGATCCTTAGAATTCTACCCTACCTTATTCCTTTGCTGAGATACAGGCTGCTCCAACCTGCTGTAAAATGCTTGATTTCGAGAGTGAGCGAAACTAATGAAAACATTGTTGGGGTAAAACCTAAAGGGAAAGACCTAGCACCAACTACAATTTGCCATCTGATCTAACTTCTGGAGGCAGTCAAAATGAGTATTTGAATTCTTCCCTACCTTATTCCTGTGCTGAGATACAGGCTGCTCCAACCTGCTGTAAAATGCTTGATTTCGAGAGTGAGCGAAACTAATGAAAACATTGTTGGGGTAAAACCTAAAGGGAAAGACCTAGCACCAAATACAATTTGCCATCTGATCTAACTTCTGGAGGCAGTCAAAATGAGTATTTGAATTCTTCCCTACCTTATTCCTGTGCTGAGATACAGGCTGCTCCAACCTGCTGTAAAATGCTTGATTTCGAGAGTGATCAAAACTAATGAAAACATTGTTGGCGAAAAACCTAAAGGGATAGGCCTAGCACCAAATTGCATTGGCCATCAGATCTAACTTCTGGAGGCAGTCAAAATGATCCTTAGAATTCTTCCCTACCTTATTCCTGTGCTGAGATACAGGCTGCTCCAACCTGCTGTAAAATGCTTGATTTCGAGAGTGAGCGAAACTAATGAAAACATTGTTGGGGTAAAACCTAAAGGGAAAGGCCTAGTACCAAATTGCATTGGCCATCTGATCTAACTTCTGGAGGCAGTCAAAATGAGTATTTGAATTCTTCACTACCTTATTCCTGTGCTGAGATACAGGCTGCTCCAACCTGCTGTAAAATGCTTGATTTCGAGAGTGATCAAAACTAATGAAAACATTGTTGGGGTAAAACCTAAAGGGAAAGGCCTAGCACCAAATTCCATTGGCCATCTGATCTAACTTCTGGAGGCAGTCAAAATGATCCTTAGAATTCTTCCCTACCTTATTCCTGTGCTGAGATACAGGCTGCTCCAACCTGCTGTGAAATGCTTGTATATCGAGAGTGATCGAAACTAATGAAAACATTGTTGGGGTAAAACCTAAAGGGAAAGACCTAGCACCAAATACAATTTGCCATCTGATCTAACTTCTGGAGGCAGTCAAAATGAGTATTTGAATTCTTCCCTACCTTATTCCTGTGCTGAGATACACGCTGCTCCAACCTGCTGTAAAATGCTTGATTTCGAGAGTGAGCAAAACTAATAAAAACATTGTTGGCGAAAAACCTAAAGGGAAAGGCCTAGCACCAAATTGCATTGGCCATCTGATCTAACTTCTGGAGGCAGTCAAAATGATCCTTAGAATTCTTCCCTACCTTATTCCTGTGCTGAGATACAGGCTGCTCCAACCTGCTGTAAAATGCTTGATTTCGAGAGTGAGCGAAACTAATGAAAACATTGTTGGGGTAAAACCTAAAGGGAAAGGCCTAGCACCAAATTGCATTGGCCATCTGATCTAACTTCTGGAGGCAGTCAAAATGAGTATTTGAATTCTTCCCTACCTTATTCCTCTGCTGAGATACAGGCTGCTCCAACCTGCTGTAAAATGCTTGATTTCGAGAGTGAGCGAAACTAATGAAAACATTGTTGGGGTAAAACCTAAAGGGAAAGACCTAGCACCAAATACAATTTGCCATCTGATCTAACTTCTGGAGGCAGTCAAAATGAGTATTTGAATTCTTCCCTACCTTATTCCCGTGCTGAGATACAGGCTGCTCCAACCTGCTGTAAAATGCTTGATTTCGAGAGTGAGCGAAACTAATAAAAACATTGTTGGCGAAATACCGAAAGGGAAAGGCCTAGCACCAAATTGCATTGGCCATCTGATCTAACTTCTGGAGGCAGTCAAAATGATCCTTAGAATTCTTCCCTACCTTATTCCTCTGCTGAGATACAGGCTACTCCAACCTGCTGTAAAATGCTTGATTTCGAGAGTGATCGAAACTAATGAAAACATTGTTGGGGTAAAACCTAAAGGGAAAGGCCTAGCACCAAATTGCATTGGCCATCTGATCTAACTTCTGGAGGCAGTCAAAATGAGTATTTGAATTCTTCCCTACCTTATTCCTCTGCTGAGATACAGGCTGCTCCAACCTGCTGTAAAATGCTTGATTTCGAGAGTGAGCGAATCTAATGAAAACATTGTTGGGGTAAAACCTAAAGGGAAAGACCTAGCACCAAATACAATTTGCCATCTGATCTAACTTCTGGAGGCAGTCAAAATGAGTATTTGAATTCTTCCCTACCTTATTCCTGTGCTGAGATACAGGCTGCTCCAACCTGCGGTAAAATGCTTGATTTCGAGAGTGAGCAAAGCTAATGAAAACATTGTTGGGGTAAAACCTAAAGGGAAAGACCTAGCACCAAATACAATTTGCCATCTGATCTAACTTCTGGAGGCAGTCAAAATGAGTATTTGAATTCTTCCCTACCTTATTCCTGTGCTGAGATGCAGGCTGCTCCAACCTGCTGTAAAATGCTTGATGTCGAGAGTGATCGAAACTAATGAAAACATTGTTGGGGTAAAACCTAAAGGGAAAGGCCTAGCACCAAATTGCATTGGCCATCTGATCTAACTTCTGGAGGCAGTCAAAATGATCCTTGGAATTCTTTCCTACCTTATTCCTGTGCTGAGATACAGGCTGCTCCAACCTGCTGTAAAATGCTTGATTTCGAGAGTGAGCGAAACTAATGAAAACATTGTTGGGGTAAAACCTAAAGGGAAAGGCCTAGCACCAAATTGCATTGGCCATCTGATCTAACTTCTGGAGGCAGTCAAAATGATCCTTAGAATTCTTCCCTACCTTATTCCTGTGCTGAGATACAGGCTGCTCCAACCTGCTGTAAAATGCTTGATATCGAGAGTGATCGAAACTAATGAAAACATTGTTGGGGTAAAACCTAAAGGGAAAGACCTAGCACCAAATACAATTTGCCATCTGATCTAACTTCTGGAGGCAGTCAAAATGATCCTTAGAATTCTTCCCTACCTTATTCCTGTGCTGAGATACAGGCTGCTCCAACCTGCTGTAAAATGCTTGATTTCAAGAGTGAGCGAAACTAATGAAAACATTGTTGGGGTAAAACCTAAAGGGAAAGGACCTAGCACGAAATAAAATTTGCCATCTGATCTAACTTCTGGAGGCAGTCAAAATGATCCTTAGAATTCTTCCCTACCTTATTCCTGTGCTGAGATACAGGCTGCTCCAACCTGCTGTAAAATGCTTGATTCGAGAGTGAGCGAAACTAATGAAAACATTGTTGGGGTAAAACCTAAAGGGAAAGGCCTAGCACCAAATACAATTTGCCATCTGATCTAACTTCTGGAGGCAGTCAAAATGATCCTTAGAATTCTTCCCTACCTTATTCCTGTGCTGAGATACAGGCTGCTCCAACCTGCTGTAAAATGCTTGATTTCGAGAGTGATCAAAACTAATGAAAGCATTGTTGGCGAAAAACCTAAAGGGAAAGGCCTAGCACCAAATTGCATTGGCCATCTGATCTAACTTCTGGAGGCAGTCAAAATGATCCTTAGAATTCTTCCCTACCTTATTCCTGTGCTGAGATACAGGCTGCTCCAACCTGCTGTAAAATGCTTGATTTCGAGAGTGAGCGAAACTAATGAAAACATTGTTGGGGTAAAACCTAAAGGGAAAGACCTGGCACCAAATACAATTAGCCATCTGATCTAACTTCTGGAGGCAGTCAAAATGAGTATTTGAATTCTTGCCTACCTTATTCCTGTGCTGAGATACAGGCTGCTCCAACCTGCTGTAAAATGCTTGATTTCGAGAGTGATCAAAACTAATGAAAACTTTGTTTGGGTAAAACCTAACGGGAAAGGCCTAGCACCAAATTCCATTGCCCATCTGATCTAACTTCTGGAGGCAGTCAAAATGATCCTTAGAAATTCTTCCTACCTTATTCCTGTGCTGAGATACAGGCTGCTCCAACCTGCTGTGAAATGCTTGATATCGAGAGTGAGCGAAACTAATGAAAACATTGTTGGGGTAAAACCTAAAGGGAAAGACCTAGCACCAAATACAATTTGCCATCTGATCTAACTTCTGGAGGCAGTCAAAATGATCCTTAGAATTCTTCCCTACCTTATTCCTGTGCTGAGATACAGGCTGCTCCAACCTGCTGTAAAATGCTTGATTTCGAGAGTGATCAAAACTAATGAAAGCATTGTTGGCGAAAAACCTAAAGGGAAAGGCCTAGCACCAAATTGCATTGGCCATCTGATCTAACTTCTGGAGGCAGTCAAAATGATCCTTAGAATTCTTCCCTACCTTATTCCTCTGCTGAGATACAGGCTGCTCCAACCTGCTGTAAAATGCTTGATTTCGAGAGTGAGCGAAACTAATGAAAACATTGTTGGGGTAAAACCTAAAGGGAAAGACCTGGCACCAATACAATTAGACATCTGATCTAACTTCTGGAGGCAGTCAAAATGAGTATTTGAATTCTTCCCTACCTTATTCCTGTGCTGAGATACAGGCTGCTCCAACCTGCTGTAAAATGCTTGATTTCGAGAGTGATCAAAACTAATGAAAACATTGTTGGGGTAAAACCTAAAGGGAAAGGCCTAGCACCAAAATTCCATTGCCCATCTGATCTAACTTCTGGAGGCAGTCAAAATGATCCTTAGAATTCTTCCCTACCTTATTCCTGTGCTGAGATACAGGCTGCTCCAACCTGCTGTAAAATGCTTGGATTTCGAGAGTGAGCGAAACTAATGAAAACATTGTTGGGGGTAAAACCTAAAGGGAAAGGCTAGCACCAAATTGCATTGGCCATCTGATCTAACGTCTGGAGGCAGTCAAAATGATCCTTAGAATTCTTCCCCTACCTTATTCCTGTGCTGAGATACAGGCTGCTCCAACCTGCTGTGAAATGCTTGATATCGAGAGTGATCGAAACTAATGAAAACATTGTTGGGGTAAAACCTAAACGGGAAGACCTAGCACCAAATTCCATTAGCCATCTGATCTAACTTCTGGAGGCAGTCAAAATGAGTATTTGAATTCTTCCCTACCTTATTCCTGTGCTGAGATACAGGCTGCTCCAACCTGCTGTAAAATGCTTGATTTCGAGAGTGAGCGAAACTAATGAAAACATTGTTGGGGTAAAACCTAAAGGGAAAGGCCTAGCACCAAATTGCATTGGCCATCTGATCTAACTTCTGGAGGCAGTCAAAATGATCCTTAGAATTCTTCCCTACCTTATTCCTGTGCTGAGATACAGGCTGCTCCAACCTGCTGTAAAATGCTTGATTTATAGAGTGAGCGAAACTAATGAAAACATTGCTGGGGTAAAACCTAGAGGGAAAGGCCTAGCACCAAATTGCATTGGCCATCTGATCTAACTTCTGGAGGCTGTCAAAATGATCCTTAGAATTCTTCCCTACCTTATTCCTGTGCTGAGATACAGGCTGCTCCAACCTGCTGTGAAATGCTTGATTTCGAGAGTGATGGAAACTAATGAAAACATTGTTGGGGTAAAACCTAAAGGGAAAGACCTAGCACCAAATACAGTTTGCCATCCGATCTAACTTCTGGAGGGCAGTCAAAATGATCCTTAGAATTCTTCCCTACCTTATTCCTGTGCTGAGATACAGGCTGCTCCAACCTGCTGTAAAATGCTTGATTTCGAGAGTGATGGAAACTAATGAAAACATTGTTGGGGTAAAACCTAAAGGGAAAGGCCTAGCACCAAATTGCATTGGCCATCTGATCTAACTTCTGGAGGCAGTCAAAATGATCCTTAGAATTCTTCCCTACCTTATTCCTGTGCTGAGATACAGGCTGCTCCAACCTGCTGTAAAATGCTTGATTTCGAGAGCGATCGAAACTAATGAAAACATTGTTGGGGTAAAACCTAAAGGGAAAGGCCTAGCATCAAATTGCATTGGCCATCTGATCTAACTTCTGGAGGCAGTCAAAATGAGTATTTGAATTCTTCCCTACCTTATTCCTGTGCTGAGATACAGGCTGCTCCAACCTGCTGTAAAATGCTTGATTTCGAGAGTGATCAAAACTAATGAAAGCATTGTTGGTGAAAAACCTAAAGGGAAAGGCCTAGCACCAAATTGCATTGGCCATCTGATCTAACTTCTGGAGGCAGTCAAAATGATCCTTAGAATTCTTCCCTACCTTATTCCTCTGCTGAGATACAGGCTGCTCCAACCTGCTGTAAAATGCTTGATTTCGAGAGTGAGCGAAACTAATGAAAACATTGTTGGGGTAAAACCTAAAGGGAAAGACCTGGCACCAATACAATTAGACATCTGATCTAACTTCTGGAGGCAGTCAAAATGAGTATTTGAATTCTTCCCTACCTTATTCCTGTGCTGAGATACAGGCTGCTCCAACCTCCTGTAAAATGCTTGATTTCGAGAGTGATCGAAACTAATGAAAACATTGTTGGGGTAAAACCTAAAGGGAAAGACCTAGCACCAAATACAGTTTGCCATCTGATCTAACTTCTGGAGGCAGTCAAAATGATCCTTAGAATTCTTCCCTACCTTATTCCTGTGCTGAGATACAGGCTGCTCCAACCTGCTGTAAAATGCTTGATTTCGAGAGTGATCAAAACTAATGAAAGCATTGTTGGCGAAAAACCTAAAGGGAAAGGCCTAGCACCAAATTGCATTGGCCATCTGATCTAACTTCTGGAGGCAGTCAAAATGAGTATTTGAATTCTTCCCTACCTTATTCCTGTGCTGAGATACAGGCTGCTCCAACCTGCTGTAAAATGCTTGATTTCGAGAGTGAGCGAAACTAATGAAAACATTGTTGGGGGTAAAACCTAAAGGGAAAGGCCTAGCACCAAATTGCATTGGCCATCTGATCTAACTTCTGGAGGCAGTCAAAATGATCCTTAGAATTCTTCCCTACCTTATTCCTGTGCTGAGATACAGGCTGCTCCAACCTGCTGTAAAATGCTTGATTTATAGAGTGAGCGAAACTAATGAAAACATTGCTGGGGTAAAACCTAGAGGGGAAAGGCCTAGCACCAAATTGCATTGGCCATCTGATCTAACTTCTGGAGGCTGTCAAAATGATCCTTAGAATTCTTCCCTACCTTATTCCTGTGCTGAGATACAGGCTGCTCCAACCTGCTGTGAAATGCTTGATTTCGAGAGTGATGGAAACTAATGAAAACATTGTTGGGGTAAAACCTAAAGGGAAAGACCTAGCACCAAATACAGTTTTGCCATCCGATCTAACTTCTGGAGGCAGTCAAAATGATCCTTAGAATTCTTCCCTACCTTATTCCTGTGCTGAGATACAGGCTGCTCCAACCTGCTGTAAAATGCTTGATTTCGAGAGTGATGGAAACTAATGAAAACATTGTTGGGGTAAAACCTAAAGGGAAAGGCCTAGCACCAAATTGCATTGGCCATCTGATCTAACTTCTGGAGGCAGTCAAAATGATCCTTAGAATTCTTCCCTACCTTATTCCTGTGCTGAGATACAGGCTGCTCCAACCTGCTGTAAAATGCTTGATTTCGAGAGCGATCGAAACTAATGAAAACATTGTTGGGGTAAAACCTAAAGGGAAAGGCCTAGCATCAAATTGCATTGGCCATCTGATCTAACTTCTGGAGGCAGTCAAAATGAGTATTTGAATTCTTCCCTACCTTATTCCTGTGCTGAGATACAGGCTGCTCCAACCTGCTGTAAAATGCTTGATTTCGAGAGTGATCAAAACTAATGAAAGCATTGTTGGTGAAAAACCTAAAGGGAAAGGCCTAGCACCAAATTGCATTGGCCATCTGATCTAACTTCTGGAGGCAGTCAAAATGATCCTTAGAATTCTTCCCTACCTTATTCCTCTGCTGAGATACAGGCTGCTCCAACCTGCTGTAAAATGCTTGATTTCGAGAGTGAGCGAAACTAATGAAAACATTGTTGGGGGTAAAACCTAAAGGGAAAGACCTGGCACCAAATACAATTAGACATCTGATCTAACTTCTGGAGGCAGTCAAAATGAGTATTTGAATTCTTCCCTACCTTATTCCTGTGCTGAGATACAGGCTGCTCCAACCTCCTGTAAAAATGCTTGATTTCGAGAGTGATCGAAACTAATGAAAACATTGTTGGGGTAAAACCTAAAGGGAAAGACCTAGCACCAAATACAGTTTGCCATCTGATCTAACTTCTGGAGGCAGTCAAAATGATCCTTAGAATTCTTCCCTACCTTATTCCTGTGCTGAGATACAGGCTGCTCCAACCTGCTGTAAAATGCTTGATTTCGAGAGTGATCAAAACTAATGAAAGCAATGTTGGCGAAAAACCTAAAGGGAAAGGCCTAGCACCAAATTGCATTGGCCATCTGATCTAACTTCTGGAGGCAGTCAAAATGATCCTTAGAATTCTTCCCTACCTTATTCCTGTGCTGAGATACAGGCTGCTCCAACCTGCTGTAAAATGCTTGATTTCGAGAGTGAGCGAAACTAATGAAAACATTGTTGGGGTAAAACCTAAAGGGAAAGACCTGGCACCAAATACAATTAGACATCTGATCTAACTTCTGGAGGCAGTCAAAATGAGTATTTGAATTCTTCCCTACCTTATTCCTGTGCTGAGATACAGGCTGCTCCAACCTGCTGTAAAATGCTTGATTTCGAGAGTGATCAAAACTAATGAAAACATTGTTGGGGTAAAACCTAAAGGGAAAGGCCTAGCACCAAATTCCATTGCCCATCTGATCTAACTTCTGGAGGCAGTCAAAATGAGTATTTGAATTCTTCCCTACCTTATTCTGTGCTGAGATACAGGCTGCTCCAACCTGCTGTAAAATGCTTTATTTCGAGAGTGATCGAAACTAATGAAAACATTGTTGGGGTAAAACCTAAAGGGAAAGGCCTAGCACCAAATTGCATTGGCCATCTGATCTAACTTCTGGAGGGCAGTCAAAATGAGTATTTGAATTCTTCCCTACCTTATTCCTGTGCTGAGATACAGGCTGCTCCAACCTCCTGTAAAATGCTTGATTTCGAGAGTGATCGAAACTAATGAAAACATTGTTGGGGGTAAAACCTAAAGGGAAAGACCTAGCACCAAATACAGTTTGCCATCTGATCTAACTTCTGGAGGCAGTCAAAATGATCCTTAGAATTCTTCCCTACCTTATTCCTGTGCTGAGATACAGGCTGCTCCAACCTGCTGTAAAATGCTTGATTTCGAGAGTGATCAAAACTAATGAAAAGCATTGTTGGCGAAAAACCTAAAGGGAAAGGCCTAGCACCAAATTGCATTGGCCATCTGATCTAACTTCTGGAGGGCAGTCAAAATGATCCTTAGAATTCTTCCCTACCTTATTCCTCTGCTGAGATACAGGCTGCTCCAACTGCTGTAAAATGCTTGATTTCGAGAGTGAGCGAAACTAATGAAAACATTGTTGGGGTAAAACCTAAAGGGAAAGACCTAGCACCAAATACAATTTGCCATCTGATCTAACTTCTGGAGGCAAGTCAAAATGAGTATTTGAATTCTTCCCTACCTTATTCCTGTGCTGAGATACAGGCTGCTCCAACCTGCTGTAAAATGCTTGATTTCGAGAGCGATCGAAACTAATGAAAACATTGTTGGGGTAAAACCTAAAGGGAAAGACCTAGCACCAAATACAGTTTGCCATCTGATCTAACTTCTGGAGGCAGTCAAAATGATCCTTAGAATTCTTCCCTACCTTATTCCTGTGCTGAGATACAGGCTGCTCCAACCTGCTGTAAAATGCTTGATTTCGAGAGTGATGGAAACTAATGAAAACATTGCTGGGGTTAAAACCTAAAGGGAAAGGCCTAGCACCAAATTGCATTGGCCATCTGATCTAACTTCTGGAGGCAGTCAAAATGATCCTTAGAATTCTTCCCTACCTTATTCCTGTGCTGAGATACAGGCTGCTCCAACCTGCTGTAAAATGCTTGATTTCGAGAGCGATCGAAACTAATGAAAACATTGTTGGGGTAAAACCTAAAGGGAAAGGCCTAGCATCAAATTGCATTGGGCCATCTGATCTAACTTCTGGAGGCAGTCAAAATGAGTATTTGAATTCTTCCCTACCTTATTCCTGTGCTGAGATACAGGCTGCTCCAACCTGCTGTAAAATGCTTGATTTCGAGAGTGATCAAAAACTAATGAAAGCATTGTTGGCGAAAAACCTAAAGGGAAAGGCCTAGCACCAAATTGCATTGGCCATCTGATCTAACTTCTGGAGGCAGTCAAAATGATCCTTAGAATTCTTCCCTACCTTATTCCTCTGCTGAGATACAGGGCTGCTCCAAACCTGCTGTAAAATGCTTGATTTCGAGAGTGAGCGAAACTAATGAAAACATTGTTGGGGTAAAACCTAAAGGGAAAGACCTGGCACCAAATACAATTAGACATCTGATCTAACTTCTGGAGGCAGTCAAAATGAGTATTTGAATTCTTCCCTACCTTATTCCTGTGCTGAGATACAGGCTGCTCCAACCTCCTGTAAAATGCTTGATTTCGAGAGTGATCGAAACTAATGAAAACATTGTTGGGGTAAAACCTAAAGGGAAAGACCTAGCACCAAATACAGTTTGCCATCTGATCTAACTTCTGGAGGCAGTCAAAATGATCCTTAGAATTCTTCCCTACCTTATTCCTGTGCTGAGATACAGGCTGCTCCAACCTGCTGTAAAATGCTTGATTTCGAGAGTGAGCGAAACTAATGAAAGCATTGTTGGCGAAAAACCTAAAGGGAAAGGCCTAGCACCAAATTGCATTGGCCATCTGATCTAACTTCTGGAGGCAGTCAAAATGATCCTTAGAATTCTTCCCTACCTTATTCCTCTGCTGAGATACAGGCTGCTCCAACCTGCTGTAAAATGCTTGATTTCGAGAGTGAGCGAAACTAATGAAAACATTGTTGGGGTAAAACCTAAAGGGAAAGACCTGGCACCAAATACAATTAGACATCTGATCTAACTTCTGGAGGCAGTCAAAATGAGTATTTGAATTCTTCCCTACCTTATTCCTGTGCTGAGATACAGGCTGCTCCAACCTGCTGTAAAATGCTTGATTTCGAGAGTGATCAAAACTAATGAAAACATTGTTGGGGTAAAACCTAAAGGGAAAGGCCTAGCACCAAATTGCATTGGCCATCTGATCTAAGTTCTGGAGGCAGTCAAAATGATCCTTAGAATTCTTCCCTACCTTATTCCTGTGCTGAGATACAGGCTGCTCCAACCTGCTGTAAAATGCTTGATTTCGAGAGTGATCGAAACTAATGAAAACATTGCTGGGGTAAAACCTAAAGGGAAAGGCCTAGCACCAAATTGCATTGGCCATCTGATCTAACTTCTGGAGGCTGTCAAAATGATCCTTAGAATTCTTCCCTACCTTATTCCTGTGCTGAGATACAGGCTGCTCCAACCTGCTGTGAAATGCTTGATTTCGAGAGTGATGGAAACTAATGAAAACATTGTTGGGGGTAAAACCTAAAGGGAAAGACCTAGCACCAAATACAGTTTGCCATCCGATCTAACTTCTGGAGGCAGTCAAAATGATCCTTAGAATTCTTCCCTACCTTATTCCTGTGCTGAGATACAGGCTGCTCCAACCTGCTGTAAAATGCTTGATTTCGAGAGTGATGGAAACTAATGAAAACATTGCTGGGGTAAAACCTAAAGGGAAAGGCCTAGCACCAAATTGCATTGGCCATCTGATCTAACTTCTGGAGGCAGTCAAAATGATCCTTAGAATTCTTCCCTACCTTATTCCTGTGCTGAGATACAGGCTGCTCCAACCTGCTGTAAAATGCTTGATTTCGAGAGCGATCGAAACTAATGAAAACATTGTTGGGGTAAAACCTAAAGGGAAAGGCCTAGCAATCAAATTGCATTGGCCATCTGATCTAACTTCTGGAGGCAGTCAAAATGAGTATTTGAATTCTTCCCTACCTTATTCCTGTGCTGAGATACAGGCTGCTCCAACCTGCTGTAAAATGCTTGATTTCGAGAGTGATCAAAACTAATGAAAGCATTGTTGCGAAAAACCTAAAGGGAAAGGCCTAGCACCAAATTGCATTGGCCATCTGATCTAACTTCTGGAGGCAGTCAAAATGATCCTTAGAATTCTTCCCTACCTTATTCCTGTGCTGAGATACAGGCTGCTCCAACCTGCTGTAAAATGCTTGATTTCGAGAGCGATCGAAACTAATGAAAACATTGTTGGGGTAAAACCTAAAGGGAAAGGCCTAGCATCAAATGGCATTGGCCATCTGATCTAACTTCTGGAGGCAGTCAAAATGAGTATTTGAATTCTTCCCTACCTTATTCCTGTGCTGAGATACAGGCTGCTCCAACCTGCTGTAAAATGCTTGATTTCGAGAGTGAGCGAAACTAATGAAAACATTGTTGGGGTAAAAACCTAAAGGGAAAGACCTAGCACCAAATCCAATTTGCCATCTGATCTAACTTCTGGAGGCAGTCAAAATGAGCATTTGAATTCTTCCCTACCTTATTCCTGTGCTGAGATACAGGCTGCTCCAACCTGCTGTAAAATGCTTGATTTCGAGAGTGAGCGAAACTAATGAAAACATTGTTGGGGTAAAACCTAAAGGGAAAGACCTAGCACCAAATCCAATTTGCCATCTGATCTAACTTCTGGAGGCAGTCAAAATGATCCTTAGAATTCTTCCCTACCTTATTCCTGTGCTGAGATACAGGCTGCTCCAACCTGCTGTAAAATGCTTGATTTCGAGAGTGAGCGAAACTAATGAAAACATTGTTGGGGTAAAACCTAAAGGGAAAGACCTGGCACCAAATACAATTAGACATCTGATCTAACTTCTGGAGGCAGTCAAAATGAGTATTTGAATTCTTCCCTACCTTATTCCTGTGCTGAGATACAGGCTGCTCCAACCTCCTGTAAAATGCTTGATTTCGAGAGTGATCGAAACTAATGAAAACATTGTTGGGGTAAAACCTAAAGGGAAAGACCTAGCACCAAATACAGTTTGCCATCTGATCTAACTTCTGGAGGCAGTCAAAATGATCCTTAGAATTCTTCCCTACCTTATTCCTGTGCTGAGATACAGGCTGCTCCAACCTGCTGTAAAATGCTTGATTTCGAGAGTGATCAAAACTAATGAAAGGCATTGTTGGCGAAAAACCTAAAGGGAAAGGCCTAGCACCAAATTGCATTGGCCATCTGATCTAACTTCTGGAGGCAGTCAAAATGATCCTTAGAATTCTTCCCTACCTTATTCCTCTGCTGAGATACAGGCTGCTCCAACCTGCTGTAAAAATGCTTGATTTCGAGAGTGAGGCGAAACTAATGAAAACATTGTTGGGGTAAAACCTAAAGGGAAAGACCTGGCACCAAATACAATTAGACATCTGATCTAACTTCTGGAGGCAGTCAAAATGAGTATTTGAATTCTTCCCTACCTTATTCCTGTGCTGAGATACAGGCTGCTCCAACCTGCTGTAAAATGCTTGATTTCGAGAGTGATCAAAACTAATGAAAACATTGTTGGGGTAAAACCTAAAGGGAAAGGCCTAGCACCAAATTCCATTGCCCATCTGATCTAACTTCTGGAGGCAGTCAAAATGATCCTTAGAATTCTTCCCTACCTTATTCCTGTGCTGAGATACAGGCTGCTCCAACCTGCTGTAAAATGCTTTATTTCGAGAGTGATCGAAACTAATGAAAACATTGTTGGGGTAAAAACCTAAAGGGAAAGGCCTAGCACCAAATTGCATTGGCCATCTGATCTAACTTCTGGAGGCAGTCAAAATGATCCTTAGAATTCTTCCCTACCTTATTCCTGTGCTGAGATACAGGCTGCTCCAACCTACTGTAAAATGCTTGATTTCGAGAGCGATCGAAACTAATGAAAAACATTGTTGGGGTAAAACCTAAAGGGAAAGGCCTAGCTTCAAATTGCATTGGCCATCTGATCTAACTTCTGGAGGCAGTCAAAATGATTATTTGAATTCTTCCCTACCTTATTCCTGTGCTGAGATACAGGCTGCTCCAACCTGCTGTAAAATGCTTGATTTCGAGAGTGATCAAAACTAATGAAAGCATTGTTGGCGAAAAACCTAAAGGGAAAGGCCTAGCACCAAATTGCATTGGCCATCTGATCTAACTTCTGGAGGCAGTCCAAAATGATCCTTAGAATTCTTCCCTACCTTATTCCTCTGCTGAGATACAGGCTGCTCCAACCTGCTGTAAAATGCTTGATTTCGATGAGTGAGCGAAACTAATGAAAACATTGTTGGGGTAAAACCTAAAGGGAAAGACCTGGCACCAAATACAATTAGACATCTGATCTAACTTCTGGAGGCAGTCAAAATGAGTATTTGAATTCTTCCCTACCTTATTCCTGTGCTGAGATACAGGCTGCTCCAACCTCCTGTAAAATGCTTGATTTCGAGAGTGATCGAAACTAATGAAAACATTGTTGGGGTAAAACCTAAAGGGGAAAGACCTAGCACCAAATACAGTTTGCCATCTGATCTAACTTCTGGAGGCAGTCAAAAATGATCCTTAGAATTCTTCCCTACCTTATTCCTGTGCTGAGATACAGGCTGCTCCAACCTGCTGTAAAATGCTTGATTTCGAGAGTGATCAAAACTAATGAAAAGCATTGTTGGCGAAAAACCTAAAGGGAAAGGCCTAGCACCAAATTGCATTGGCCATCTGATCTAACTTCTGGAGGCAGTCAAAATGATCCTTAGAATTCTTCCCTACCTTATTCCTCTGCTGAGATACAGGCTGCTCCAACCTGCTGTAAAATGCTTGATTTCGAGAGTGAGCGAAACTAATGAAAACATTGTTGGGGTAAAACCTAAAGGGAAAGACCTGGCACCAAATACAATTAGACATCTGATCTAACTTCTGGAGGCAGTCAAAATGAGTATTTGAATTCTTCCCTACCTTATTCCTGTGCTGAGATACAGGCTGCTCCAACCTGCTGTAAAATGCTTGATTTCGAGAGTGATCAAAAACTAATGAAAACATTGTTGGGGTAAAACCTAAAGGGAAAGGCCTAGCACCAATTCCATTGCCCATCTGATCTAACTTCTGAGGCAGTCAAAATGATCCTTAGAATTCTTCCCTACCTTATTCCTGTGCTGAGATACAGGCTGCTCCAACCTGCTGTAAAATGCTTGATTTATAGAGTGAGCGAAACTAATGAAAACATTGTTGGGGTAAAACCTAAAGGGAAAAGGTCCTAGAACCAAATTGCATTGGCCATCTGATCTAACGTCTGGAGGCAGTCAAAATGATCCTTAGAATTCTTCCCTACCTTATTCCTGTGCTGAGATACAGGCTGCTCCAACATGCTGTGAAATGCTTGATATCGAGAGTGATCGAAACTAATGAAAACATTGTTGGGGTAAAACCTAAACGGGAAGGACCTAGCACCAAATTCCATTAGCCATCTGATCTAACTTCTGGAGGCAGGTCAAAATGATCCTTAGAATTCTTCCCTACCTTATTCCTGTGCTGAGATACAGGCTGCTCCAACCTGCTGTAAAATGCTTGATTTCGAGAGTGAGCGAAACTAATGAAAACATTGTTGGGGTAAAACCTAAAGGGAAAGGCCTAGCACCAAATTGCATTGGCCCATCTGATCTAACTTCTGGAGGGCAGTCAAAATGATCCTTAGAATTCTTCCTACCTTATTCCTGTGCTGAGATACAGGCTGCTCCAACCTGCTGTAAAATGCTTGATTTCGAGAGTGATCGAAACTAATGAAAACATTGCTGGGGTAAAACCTAAAGGGAAAGGCCTAGCACCAAATTGCATTGGCCATCTGATCTAACTTCTGGAGGCTGTCAAAATGATCCTTAGAATTCTTCCCTACCTTATTCCTGTGCTGAGATATAGGCTGCTCCAACCTGCTGTGAAATGCTTGATTTCGAGAGTGATCGAAACTAATGAAAACATTGTTGGGGTAAAACCTAAAGGGAAAGACCTAGCACCAAATACATTTGCCATCTGATCTAACTTCTGGAGGCAGTCAAAATGAGTATTTGAATTCTTCCCTACCTTATTCCTGTGCTGAGATACAGGCTGCTCCACCCTGCTGTAAAATGCTTGATTTCGAGAGCGATCGAAACTAATGAAAAACATTGTTGGGGTAAAACCTAAAGGGAAAGGACCTAGCACCAAATACAGTTTGCCATCTGATCTAACTTCTGGAGGCAGTCAAAATGATCCTTAGAATTCTTCCCTACCTTATTCCTGTGCTGAGATACAGGCTGCTCCAACCTGCTGTAAAATGCTTGATTTCGAGAGTGATGGAAACTAATGAAAACATTGCTGGGGTAAAACCTAAAGGGAAAGGCCTAGCACCAAATTGCATTGGCCATCTGATCTAACTTCTGGAGGCAGTCAAAATGATCCTTAGAATTCTTCCCTACCTTATTCCTCTGCTGAGATACAGGCTGCTCCAACCTGCTGTTAAAATGCTTGATTTCGAGAGCGATCGAAGCTAATGAAAACATTGATGGGGTAAAACCTAAAGGGAAAGGCCTAGCATCAAATTGCATTGGCCATCTGATCTAACTTCTGGAGGCAGTCAAAATGAGTATTTGAATTCTTCCCTACCTTATTCCTGTGCTGAGATACAGGCTGCTCCAACCTGCTGTAAAAATGCTTGATTTCGAGAGTGATCAAAACTAATGAAAGCATTGTTGGCGAAAAACCTAAAGGGAAAGGCCTAGCACCAAATTGCATTGGCCATCTGATCTAACTTCTGGAGGCAGTCAAAATGATCCTTAGAATTCTTCCCCTACCTTATTCCTCTGCTGAAATACAGGCTGCTCCAACCTGCTGTAAAATGCTTGATTTCGAGAGTGAGCGAAACTAATGAAAACATTGTTGGGGGTAAAACCTAAAGGGAAAGACCTGGCACCAAATACAATTAGACATCTGATCTAACTTCTGGAGGCAGTCAAAATGAGTATTTGAATTCTTCCCTACCTTATTCCTGTGCTGAGATACAGGCTGCTCCAACCTCCTGTAAAATGCTTGATTTCGAGAGTGATCGAAACTAATGAAAACATTGTTGGGGTAAAACCTAAAGGGAAAGACCTAGCACCAAATTCCATTGCCCATCTGATCTAACTTCTGGAGGCAGTCAAAATGATCCTTAGAATTCTTCCCTACCTTATTCCTGTGCTGAGATACAGGCCTGCTCCAATCTGCTGTAAAATGCTTGATTTCGAGAATGCTCAAAACTAATGAAAGCATTGTTGGCGAAAAACCTAAAGGGAAAGGCCTAGCACCAAATTGCATTGGCCATCTGATCTAACTTTCTGGAGGCAGTCAAAATGATCCTTAGAATTCTTCCCTACCTTATTCCTCTGCTGAGATACAGGCTGCTCCAACCTGCTGTAAAATGCTTGATTTCGAGAGTGAGGCGAAACTAATGAAAACATTGTTGGGGTAAAACCTAAAGGGAAAGACCTGGCACCAAATACAATTAGACATCTGATCTAACTTCTGGAGGCAGTCAAAATGAGTATTTGAATTCTTCCCTACCTTATTCCTGTGCTGAGATACAGGCTGCTCCAACCTGCTGTAAAATGCTTGATTTCGAGAGTGATCAAAACTAATGAAAACATTGTTGGGGTAAAACCTAAAGGGAAAGGCCCTAGCACCAAATTCCATTGCCCATCTGATCTAACTTCTGGAGGCAGTCAAAATGATCCTTAGAATTCTTCCCTACCTTATTCCTGTGCTGAGATACAGGCTGCTCCAACCTGCTGTAAAATGCTTGATTTCGAGAGTGAGCGAAACTAATGAAAACATTGTTGGGGTAAAACCTAAAGGGAAAGGCCTAGCACCAAATTGCATTGGCCATCTGATCTAACGTCTGGAGGCAGTCAAAATGATCCTTAGAATTCTTCCCTACCTTATTCCTGTGCTGAGATACAGGCTGCTCCAACCTGCTGTGAAATGCTTGATATCGAGAGTGATCGAAACTAATGAAAACATTGTTGGGGTAAAACCTAAACGGGAAGACCTAGCACCAAATCCAATTTGCCATCTGATCTAACTTCTGGAGGCAGTCAAAATGAGTATTTGAATTCTTCCCTACCTTATTCCTGTGCTGAGATACAGGCTGCTCCAATCTGCTGTAAAATGCTTGATTTCGAGAGTGAGCGAAACTAATGAAAACATTGTTGGGGTAAAACCTAAAGGGAAAGGCCTAGCACCAAATTGCATTGGCCATCTGATCTAACTTCTGGAGGCAGTCAAAATGATCCTTAGAATTCTTCCCCTACCTTATTCCCTGTGCTGAGATACAGGCTGCTCCAACCTG
The DNA here is from genome assembly GCF_026170545.1 of Melanerpes formicivorus. Taxonomy (NCBI): domain Eukaryota; kingdom Metazoa; phylum Chordata; class Aves; order Piciformes; family Picidae; genus Melanerpes; species Melanerpes formicivorus. Next base: position 5,400 of record NW_027142625.1, on the reverse strand, counting down.
CTGTAAAATGCTTGATTTCGAGAGTGATCGAAACTAATGAAAACATTGCTGGGGTAAAACCTAAAGGGAAAGGCCTAGCACCAAATTGCATTGGCCATCTGATCTAACTTCTGGAGGCTGTCAAAATGATCCTTAGAATTCTTCCCTACCTTATTCCTGTGCTGAGATACAGGCTGCTCCAACCTGCTGTGAAATGCTTGATTTCGAGAGTGATCGAAACTAATGAAAACATTGTTGGGGTAAAACCTAAAGGGAAAGAAATAGCACCAAATACAATTTGCCATCTGATCTAACTTCTGGAGGCAGTCAAAATGAGTATTTGAATTCTTCCCTACCTTATTCCTGTGCTGAGATACAGGCTGCTCCAACCTGCTGTAAAATGCTTGATTTCGAGAGCGATCGAAACTAATGAAACATTGTTGGGGTAAAACCTAAAGGGAAAGACCTAGCACCATATACAGTTTGCCATCTGATCTAACTTCTGGAGGCAGTCAAAATGATCCTTAGAATTCTTCCCTACCTTATTCCTGTGCTGAGATACAGGCTGCTCCAACCTGCTGTAAAATGCTTGATTTCGAGAGTGAGCGAAACTAATGAAAACATTGTTGGGGGTAAAACCTAAAGGGAAAGGCCCTAGCACCAAATTGCATTGGCCATCTGATCTAACTTCTGGAGGCAGTCAAAATGATCCTTAGAATTCTTCCCTACCTTATTCCTGTGCTGAGATACAGGCTGCTCCAACCTGCTGTAAAATGCTTGATTTCGAGAGCGATCGAAACTAATGAAAACATTGTTGGTGTAAAACCTAAAGGGAAAGGCCTAGCATCAAATTGCATTGGCCATCTGATCTAACTTCTGGAGGCAGTCAAAATGAGTATTTGAATTCTTCCCTACCTTATTCCTGTGCTGAGATACAGGCTGCTCCAACCTGCTGTAAAATGCTTGATTTCGAGAGTGAGCGAAACTAATGAAAACATTGTTGGGGTAAAACCTAAAGGGAAAGACCTGGCACCAAATACAATTAGACATCTGATCTAACTTCTGGAGGCAGTCAAAATGAGTATTTGAATTCTTCCCTACCTTATTCCTGTGCTGAGATACAGGCTGCTCCAACCTGCTGTAAAATGCTTGATTTCGAGAGTGATCAAAACTAATGAAAACATTGTTGGGGTAAAACCTAAAGGGGAAAGGCCTAGCACCAAATTCCATTGCCCATCTGATCTAACTTCTGGAGGCAGTCAAAATGATCCTTAGAATTCTTCCCTACCTTATTCCTGTGCTGAGGATACAGGCTGCTCCAACCTGCTGTAAAATGCTTGATTTCGAGAGTGAGCGAAACTAATGAAAACATTGTTGGGGTAAAACCTAAAGGGAAAGGCCTAGCACCAAATTGCATTGGCCATCTGATCTAACGTCTGGAGGCAGTCAAAATGATCCTTAGAATTCTTCCCTACCTTATTCCTGTGCTGAGATACAGGCTGCTCCAACCTGCTGTGAAATGCTTGATATCGAGAGTGATCGAAACTAATGAAAACATTGTTGGGGTAAAACCTAAACGGGAAGACCTAGCACCAAATCCAATTTGCCATCTGATCTAACTTCTGGAGGCAGTCAAAATGAGTATTTGAATTCTTCCCTACCTTATTCCTGTGCTGAGATACAGGCTGCTCCAATCTGCTGTAAAATGCTTGATTTCGAGAGTGAGCGAAACTAATGAAAACATTGTTGGGGTAAAACCTAAAGGGAAAGGCCTAGCACCAAATTGCATTGGCCATCTGATCTAACTTCTGGAGGCAGTCAAAATGATCCTTAGAATTCTTCCCTACCTTATTCCTGTGCTGAGATACAGGCTGCTCCAACCTGCTGTAAAATGCTTGATTTCGAGAGTGATCGAAACTAATGAAAACATTGCTGGGGTAAAACCTAAGGGAAAGCCTAGCACCAAATTGCATTGGCCATCTGATCTAACTTCTGGAGGCTGTCAAAATGATCCTTAGAATTCTTCCCTACCTTATTCCTGTGCTGAGATACAGGCTGCTCCAACCTGCTGTGAAATGCTTGATTTCGAGAGTGATCGAAACTAATGAAAACATTGTTGGGGTAAAACCTAAAGGAAAGAAATAGCACCAAATACAATTTGCCATCTGATCTAACTTCTGGAGGCAGTCAAAATGAGTATTTGAATTCTTCCCTACCTTATTCCTGTGCTGAGATACAGGCTGCTCCAACCTGCTGTAAAATGCTTGATTTCGAGAGCGATCGAAACTAATGAAAACATTGTTGGGGGTAAAACCTAAAGGGAAAGACCTAGCACCAAATACAGTTTGCCATCTGATCTAACTTCTGGAGGCAGTCAAAATGATCCTTAGAATTCTTCCCTACCTTATTCCTGTGCTGAGATACAGGCTGCTCCAACCTGCTGTAAAATGCTTGATTTCGAGAGTGAGCGAAACTAATGAAAACATTGTTGGGGTAAAAACCTAAAGGGAAAGGCCTAGCACCAAATTGCATTGGCCATCTGATCTAACTTCTGGAGGCAGTCAAAATGATCCTTAGAATTCTTCCCTACCTTATTCCTGTGCTGAGATACAGGCTGCTCCAACCTGCTGTAAAATGCTTGATTTCGAGAGCGATCGAAACTAATGAAAACATTGTTGGGGTAAAACCTAAAGGGAAAGGCCTAGCATCAAATTGCATTGGCCATCTGATCTAACTTCTGGAGGCAGTCAAAATGAGTATTTGAATTCTTCCCTACCTTATTCCTGTGCTGAGATACAGGCTGCTCCAACCTGCTGTAAAATGCTTGATTTCGAGAGTGATCAAAACTAATGAAAGCATTGTTGGCGAAAAACCTAAAGGGAAAGGCCTAGCACCAAATTGCATTGGCCATCTGATCTAACTTCTGGAGGCAGTCAAAATGATCCTTAGAATTCTTCCCTACCTTATTCCTCTGCTGAGATACAGGCTGCTCCAACCTGCTGTAAAATGCTTGATTTCGAGAGTGAGCGAAACTAATGAAAACATTGTTGGGGTAAAACCTAAAGGGAAAGACCTGGCACCAAATACAATTAGACATCTGATCTAACTTCTGGAGGCAGTCAAAATGAGTATTTGAATTCTTCCCTACCTTATTCCTGTGCTGAGATACAGGCTGCTCCAACCTGCTGTAAAATGCTTGATTTCGAGAGTGAGCGAAACTAATGAAAACATTGTTGGGGTAAAACCTAAAGGGAAAGGCCTAGCACCAAATTGCATTGGCCATCTGATCTAACTTCTGGAGGCAGTCAAAATGATCCTTAGAATTCTTCCCTACCTTATTCCTGTGCTGAGATACAGGCTGCTCCAACCTGCTGTAAAATGCTTGATTTCGAGAGTGATCGAAACTAATGAAAACATTGCTGGGGTAAAACCTAAAGGGAAAGGCCTAGCACCAAATTGCATTGGCCATCTGATCTAACTTCTGGAGGCAGTCAAAATGATCCTTAGAATTCTTCCCTACCTTATTCCTGTGCTGAGATACAGGCTGCTCCAACCTGCTGTGAAATGCTTGATATCGAGAGTGATCGAAACTAAAGAACATTGTTGGGGTAAAACCTAAAGGGAAAGACCTAGCACCAAATACAATTGGCCATCTGATCTAACTTCTGGAGGCAGTCAAAATGATCCTCAGAATTCTTCCCTACCTTATTCCTGTGCTGAGATACAGGCTGCTCCAACCTGCTGTAAAATGCTTGATTTCGAGAGTGAGCAAAACTAATGAAAACATTGTTGGGCTAAAAAGTAAAGGGAAAGACCTAGCACCAAATACAATTTGCCATCTGATCTAACTTCTGGAGGCAGTCAAAATGAGTATTTGAATTCTTCCCTACCTTATTCCTGTGGCTGAGATACAGGCTGCTCCAACCTGCTGTAAAATGCTTGATTTCGAGAGTGAGCGAAACTAATGAAAACATTGTTGGGCTAAAAAGTAAAGGGAAAGACCTAGCACCAAATCCAATTTGCCATCTGATCTAACTTCTGGAGGCAGTCAAAATGATCCGTAAAATTCTTCCCTACCTTATTCCTGTGCTGAGATACAGGCTGCTCCAACCTGCTGTAAAATGCTTGATTTCGAGAGTGATCAAAACTAATGAAAATATTGTTGGGGTGAAACCTAAAGGGAAAGGCCTAGCACCAAATTGCATTGGCCATCTGATCTAACTTCTGGAGGCAGTCAAAATGATCCTTAGAATTCTTCCCTACCTTATTCCTGTGCTGAGATACAGGCTGCTCCAACCTGCTGTAAAATGCTTGATTTCGAGAGTGAAAGAAACTAACGAAAACATTGCTGGGGTAAAACCTAAAGGGAAAGGCCTAGCACCAAATTGCATTGGCCATCTGATCTAACTTCTGGAGGCAGTCAAAATGATCCTTCGAATTCTTCCCTACCTTATTCCTGTGCTGAGATACAGGCTGCTCCAACCTGCTGTAAAATGCTTGATTTCGAGAGTGATCGAAACTAATGAAAACATTGTTGGGGTAAAACCTAAAGGGAAAGGCCTAGCACCAAATTGCATTGGCCATCTGATCTAACTTCTGGAGGCAGTCAAAATGAGTATTTGAATTCTTCCCTACCTTATTCCTGTGCTGAGATACAGGCTGCTCCAACCTGCTGTAAAATGCTTGATTTCGAGAGTGAGCGAAACTAATGAAAACATTGTTGGGGTAAAACCTAAAGGGAAAGACCTAGCACCAAATACAATTTGCCATCTGATCTAACTTCTGGAGGCAGTCAAAATGATCCTTAGAATTCTTCCCTAACCTTATTCCTGTGCTGAGATACAGGCTGCTCCAACCTGCTTTAAAATGCTTGATTTCGAGAGTGAGCGAAACTAATGAAAACATTGTTGGGGTAAAACCTAAAGGGAAAGGCCTAGCACCAAATTCCATTGGCCATCTGATCTACTTCTGGAGGCAGTCAAAATGATCCTTAGGAATTCGTCCCTACCTTATTCCTCTGCTGAGATACAGGCTGCTCCAACCTGCTGTAAAATGCTTGATTTCGAGAGTGAGCGAAACTAATGAAAACATTGTTGGGGTAAAACCTAAAGGGAAAGGTCTAGCACCAAATTTCATTGGCCATCTGATCTAACTTCTGGAGGCAGTCAAAATGATCCTTAGAATTCTTCCCTACCTTATTCCTGTGCTGAGATACAGGCTGCTCCAACCTGCTGTAAAATGCTTGATTTCGAGAGTGAGCGAAACTAATGAAAACATTGTTGGCGAAAAACCTAAAGGGAAAGGCCTAGCACCAAATTGCATTGGCCATCTGATCTAACTTCTGGAGGCAGTCAAAATGAGTATTTGAATTCTTCCCTACCTTATTCCTGTGCTGAGATACAGGCTGCTCCAACCTGCTGT